>NC_052113.1:2491372-2498842 GCF_012273895.1 Zerene cesonia | reverse complement strand
AATAGCCATTCCATTCTGAGCCATACAAGCCATATCCCAATGAACACACATCCTTTAGCTTCCACTCCAAATCACGTTAGCCAACCGCTCCTGCCTTCCTCCACCGCAACGAGTTCAATATCAAATCTAGCACCCAGTATAAAACAGACCGGTTTGTCCTTACCTCCTCATTCCCTTCCTATAGTGCCATCGGTGACGCATCAGCCACAGCACATGGACACTTCTCCGGTTTCCTCAGCGCCGGCTATAGTTGTATCGAGCCACAGTTTAAGTCACTCGCTACCGCCTCCGGTGGTAGATACAAGACAAGCAATATCGTCTACGGAACTTCCAACTAGATCGGATAGTGTAGCGGTGGTCAGCTCGTCGTTAGCACCAAATGGCTACCCTCCTGCTGCTGTGTATTCCAATGCGTATCCGACTTTATACGCACCGTATGCGCCAACTCTACAGCACAGTCCGTATCTGCCACCATCTGCAGCGTCACCTAGAAACACCACTGACACGGTTAGTTTTTATGGCTTAATATTCTTTCGTATTCACAATTATTTTTTGTGCCTTGTCATAAACTAAGGAGATGTAATAATTCTATAATTAGAATTATTTCATCACCAAAAATTTTATTAATGTGATACATACTATCATATTTTACATAATACTACATAGGCATTGAAACAAAAAACAGATACTTAGCTTCTTAACTATAAATATTTCAGAGGACAAGCCTAGCCGCATCTCCTCTGGTAGCTCCGAAAACTCCTAAGGGTGTGCGTCCACACACCCCCGGATCGCTAGGCGCGGCTGGAGTGCACGCACCCTTATCCTACTCTCCTAGGACGCAAAGTCCTAGCCGGGAGCGCGAGAGTTTCAGGTAGGAATATGATGTAAAAAAAAATAAAAAAAAAGTTTGGGTGTAGTTGGTATTTGAATTGGCAGCATAGCATTGTACCAACCATACATACTTACTTTCCATGTCTAAGGAAAGATACAATATATTGAGAATAGGCATAATGTTCTTCTTATATACCCGAGTAAACTTTAAATTCAATATTATTTTGAACTATGATGTTTCGACAAGTATCATCAAGGTGAACGCAAAAAAAAAATTTGTAAATTTTTTGTCATGCACTTAATGAATATGTACATTTTCAAAGTCCAAATAGTTTACGAAGTTTTACTACAATAGTCGTCGTCGTCAGCCCATATACGTTCCCACTGCTGGGACACAGGCCTCCTACTACTATTTACTACAATAGTAGTGAAGATGAAAACAAATTTGCTAATTGGTCGTGTCCATTCCATTGCAGCAACATAAGCAGCCTGTCGCGCAGCACGCCCGCGTCGGCGGCGAGCGTGTCGGCGCCGTCGCTGGTGCCCACGCTGCCGGCGCCGCTGCCCGCGCCGCTCGCCGCCCCGCTGCCGGCGCCGCTCGCTGCGCCGCTACCCGTTAGTACAACTTTTTAGTACGGTATTGCAAAGCCAAGCTAGGGCAGCGCGTAATTTGTCTGTTGTATCATGAATATTTAAAAATGCAGCCGCTTTGTAAATTTCACCTCTTTTGCTTACTCTTCTGCTACGAATATGAAATTATGGATGTAACACCAGTTTTGCAATGTGTGTAACTTGAATTTAAATTCTTAGTTACATATCATTTCTTTCAAAATCTAGGTTTATGTGTAGTTTAATTTATTATGACCGTTTGGTTTAATAATATCAGGAAGAGAGAATTAACACTGAGTATTGGACTAAGTATACTAAGCTTACTGATACATACACAGTCTTAATATGAATATATTACGGGTTACATTTGTTTGCATGTTAACTTGACCGACTATCCAACAATTCCAGGGTCCCGTATCCACTCTGAGCGGCCCGGTCGGTCCCGTGGGGCTAGCGCCGCCGGTGGGGCTGGGAATGGGCCCGCTGGCCACGCTGGCCACGCCCACGCCCACAGCGCCCGCGCCTGCGCCGCACCTGGCGCATTCCCTGGCGCCCGTGCCCACTGTACCCAGCATCAGCTCGAGCGCCAAGCCGCCCGCGCACTGGGGGGTAACGTGAGTATACTGCGACGTTTTCAATATTTAATATCTTTGTGTCAAACCATCAAATTCCATAAATGTTAAGTGTTTAATGCTAAATTAATGTCAAAGAAATGAGAAACGTTGCGTACAGGGTACATATCATTAGCTAACAGAATGTAAAAGCGCACAATGGAAAGTATAAAATTACAAGAGAATTGTTTTTTTTTTTCATTTTAACTAAGTACTTTCTTATTGATTATTAAATTAAAAATATTATATTAATTGTTGAACAAGAATATTGTCAGTTATTGAAAAGTCCACACTATCAACAAATACAATATGCACCATTCTGTTTATATCCTGCTGTATTTTTGCAATCTTGTATTGTAACCCGTAAATTCGAAAGACCATCGCATATCTACGATCGAAACATAATGGTATGGTTTTGGCGCCCCTTCCAGCAGGCCCACGGGTGCGGACCGCGGCGCGGCGTTCGCGCCGGCGCCGCCGCTGTTCGGCGCTCCGCTCGCGCCCAACCCCAGCCCATTCTCTGCGGAGTCGCTCTTCCAAACCAGTAAGTAGCACAACATACGTCACTTTGATTTTTTAAGAAGCGGCATTGTTCTTGCGTCGTTTGTCTTTAAGTAAATTAATGATTGAGAGGATGTTGTGTGACGTATATTAAACATAGTTCTAATTCCAAATCGTATTTGAATTTATAGATACGGATCCAGATGTTGATACTCCATCCATTGCCTAGTTTATATTTAATTGTAATTGTATGATTAATATTCATCCAAATTATCAAAATTACATTTAATTTCAATACGTTTCGAGAGTGTGAAAAATGTTAGCCATAACAAAAACGTGCGTGGCAACGTTCCAGGCCCGGGCGCGGACCTGCTGCGGCGCGAGCTCGACAGCCGGTTCCTGGCGGCGGCGGGCGCGGTCGGCGTGCGCACCGAGCTGCACCACCACCAGCACCAGCACACGCACGTGCACCAGCACCCGCACGCGCACCACCCGCACCAGCTGCTCGTGAGTTGCACGCACGCGCACACACACACATGCAACTACACGTACGCACACATACACCACACCGCGTCATTCTTGTTGTGACTGTAATGAAATCGCTCACTACCCGTTGTGTCAATAAATAAGTGCAACGACGTTATACAGGCCATTCACATTCGCACGAATACGCAAACCCAGATATGTGTGTTGCTAATTGCAGATCTTTTCACTACATGATAAAAAACATTCATGCATTGTACAAATGTTTTCACTTGAGTAAGTGACCCGGGGGTATATGTCGCAGTCAACGGCTTATGACGGCAAAAATCAGGCAAAAGTAGTTAAGCTCAATGTATTAAATAGGGATGTTGGTCAAAACTATTTGTAATATACAATAAGCTATGTTTAATCTCTTAAAAAAACTTTTAACCCAACACACATATGTAAAGAACATAGACTGATAAAAGTCTAATTAAAAATAACTTCAATTACAAACATGCATAAATTTAAATAGTTGTAGTATATTCTGAATAAAGATAAAAGTCAGTCAAATTTGTTGCTCTAGTAACCACAGCACTGGTTTTCAAGTTTTGGTTGTTACCAAATGACAAACCTTGGTGATAATGTAATCTCAAAAAATACGTTGAATTGAGTTTGAAAATACCGCTATAAGAAAGCTATAAATGTGGGACTGAATTTGAAACCACTTTATAGTTATTGTTTTGTATCACTTATTTGTCTTATTTGTCCATATCATCATACACTGAATGAATGATTTTTCCAGCGCCAAGTAAATAAATGAATAACATAGGGTTATCATATTCTGTCTGCATATTGTATTCAGCTAAATGCATTTATTAAAACAACTTACTTGGTTGAAAATTTTCAGTGCTTAAATTTATCACATGTACAATCTAAACAATATTTGTCAATATTATATTTCAGTTCAAAGACGTGAACAAGATGTCATCACTGTACCGCACTGGTTTGAACCTGTACCCGTACTCTTCGGGTCTGCTACACCCCTCGGCGCCATACGTACCTCCCGCCCCGCTCACCACTTATGCACCTAAGGTGAAATATTGTTACTTTAGTTTTTATTATGAAAATATATTCGGGTGTCTATAAATCCTTCATAGAATATCCTTCATCTTCTATAGTCCAGTGCCATATGGATCGAAGATCAATATTAAATTATGTATAGAGACCAGAGAATTATAGTATTTTAAAATTTTGGGGGTATTTTAAAATCCTGTTTATGTAAAGTAATATGATCTTTGAATGTACAGTGCCAGCCACATGAATAGCCTCATCGTCAAAATTGATATTTCACACAGTAATATAAAAAGGAGATATACATCAAGCATCGTATATTAAATAAAACAGGAAGCCTTGCAATAGCAAATAAAATTTTTATTTTTATCTAATCAGAGAAACGTTCAAGTTTTAAGAAACAACGTCAAACAAATAATTGCCCCTTCCACTTGAATAGCCTCACATGCAAAAAGATATTGTTTAATTATTAAAACTCGTTAGTTTAGTATTTGGTATATTTTCCATTAGACCTTATTAGTTCATAAATACGATTAGGCAGCGATTTATATATAAAGAATGTATGTAATTAATGTCCACAGAATTCCAAGCAGTGTAAATAGCTTGTATCAGTTCTTCTTTATTACCATACTGTTTTCCGTCGTTATAAACTTGCCGAGACAACCAACCCCAGGCATTTTCTATGATCTTGAGATCAGGGGACAAGGATGGCCAATCTAGAACTTCGGTCTGGTTTTCTTCAAACCACTTCGTAACTATGGCTGACGTGTGTGTGGGAGCATTATCATGCTCAAAAAATTTTTTTTCTACCCATTACTTTTTTGATCTTGCTTTTTGTTTGTTTTAATAAATTTAAACACTTTTCAGCATTATGTCTTCCGACTAACACAATTAAATTAACAGTACCATAATAAGAAATTGCCCCCCAAACCATCACCGAGCCGACACTTAAGTGATGACGTGATAGTACTCTTGGTTCTTTCTTTAGGTCGTGAAAATAATATTTAAATCCATCTGGTCCATCTAAATTAAACTTTTTCTGGTCACTAAAAATCACATTTTTCCACTCAGTTTTCCAGCACATGTACTTTTTAGCAAATGATAGTCGAGCCGCCACATGATGTTTTTTCAAAGAAGGTTTGCTCATAATTGTTTTTCGTTTGAGGTAAGGTGAGGTTCTAATAATCCGTCGAACTGTAGAAAGAGATGCCCTAGTATTTATTTCACTAGCTATTTGCTTGACGGTCTGACTGGAATTTGAAGCAGAGCGTAAAATAAGACGACGTTCACGATCCTTAGTTGCAAATTTTGTGCATCCTTTATACCGGTGGCCATAGTTTTCCTAATTTTCTGCATAATTATTAATTACCTTTGGGCTGCGACCAATTTTTTTACCAATCTCACGATGAGATAAATTTTAAGTTAAATAAAAATTCACTTTTTCAATTTCTAAACTCGTAAGTTTTTAACCACGTCCCATAGTTACAATAACTCTTTTTTTTATCACGTAACGGCAGGTAAACAATAGAATATTGTCTATATAGAATATTGTCTGTATAGAATATTGTCTGTATTATCCAATCTTAATAAAATATATTTAAAAGCGAAACTTAAACGAACGGGTTGAACGATTATATTAAACTGAGGCTATTCATGTGGACGGCACGCATTAGTTCTTTTGTTTCCAACGTTCCGCGCTTAGACAAATTCCGACTTGTTTATGTGTCGTTCGATAAACGTCACGGCGTACAATTTATATTTGATAATTTTTAATACAAATTATCACGTGTAATTATAATACCCATAAAAAATAGGGTGAGGCTATTCAAGTGGCGGGCACTGTATATTTAACAATATAGTTTTTGTGGTTTGAGCTGCCTATTCATTATAGAATGCTTATAATATGGAAAGGCAATGTATAACTGCATTTGCTCTGAGCCATACTAATAATATCTTAGTGTATTTGTTTATAGTAAATAAAGGGTCATCATGGTCAACTTAAATTAAACAAAATGCATATTTCAATGTAGAAAGTAGATTTGATTTTCTTATTAGATTTTTGAATACTTGCTTTTGATCATTGTTTAATTTAGATGCAAGTTGAATCCTTGTACATTTATTTTGGGATGGTTTTTTTCTAGTACTAACTGATAATTTCACATTAATGGTATTTATTACAGTAGTAGTAATTTTTTTAATCATCATAATAAAGCTATTTCATAACTGAGTTTTATAATTAATAAGTGTAATATTAATGTGGATATTTGTAGTTTTTGAGTAAAAGAAATATTAAAGCATTCTTTGCTTCAAATATTGTTTAGAGTACAGTTGTGAAATTGCTATATAAGAAATGAAAGTAAACGTCAGTAAGTCACTATAATTTCTAAACATATTTGCATAAAAATATAATGTATTTCGTTTTACTAATTTGATTTGAGAAAAGAAAGTGACCTGCTGATAGTCATTTATTTAAATAATTTTCATCTATGGTCAGCTTCAATGCTTTCCTTTATATTGTGCACTACTGTCACATTAACATTGCCTCGCATCATGTTAACAGCCCATAGTGTCATCTTCAAGCGAGTCCGCCCCTAAACCACCACCACGCCCTGCTGTCGCGGTAGGTCTACTTCAGCACTTTATGCATGCGCCTTTCTTATTTTCCTTATCGTACAAACGCGATTAAAAAGAATGGGATTGAATTAATTTTATAGATGATTTTTTAATAAGAGTCAACTGTTATTAACTGTAACATAACGATCCTTTTCTCAGTTTAATCGTTCACAATAATTAGCTAAATAAATTTTGATTTAAATGAATTCTACGAATATAGGGATCTTATGATGATTTTATTTTTATTTTCAATAGAAAACCGGTAAATGGAACGCGATGCACGTCCGCATCGCCTGGGAGATCTACAACCACCAGCAGAAGGAGAAGAGCGGTGCGGGCGGCGCGCCTGCGCTCGACAAGGACAAACTGCGCGCCTTCCCCGCGCCCGCCCCGCCGCCGCCCGCCTTCCGCTCGCCCTACGAGCTACCCGCGCCCTACCTGCACCACGCGCCGCTGCCGCTCGTGCGCCACCCCGCGCACCCCGCGCACCCCGCGCGCGCCTACGCGCCGCTCGCGCCCGACCGCGACCTCGGCGTGTCGCCCTTCGCGCGCTACGGCGCCGGCGCCTTCCCCGCGCCCGGCCCCTACCCGCTGCCCTACGGCCGCGACCTGGCGCTCTCCTCGCCGCTGCACGCCGTGCACCACGCCCCGCTCGTGCACGACGCGTGGCGCACGCGCCCGCCCGTCTCCGCCGCCGCCGAGGTGCGGCGCGAGCACGAGGAGCGCGAGCGCGCGCGCCGCGAGCGGGAAGAGCGCGAGCGCCGCGAAC
>NC_052113.1:2470384-2490372 GCF_012273895.1 Zerene cesonia | reverse complement strand
ACGAGCGGGAGCGGCGCAAGGCGCGCGAGCGCGAGCGTGACCTGGAGCGCGCTCGCACGCGCTCGCCGCTGCGCAACGGCGCGCCGGACGTCAAGGATGAGCGCAAGCCGCCGCCGGCGCTGGCCGCCTACCCGCCGCCGCACTGGGACCCCTACCGCTCGTTCGACCTGCAGCACATGCGGTTCGCGCCGCTCGTGGAGGCCGCCATCCGCGCGGAGGAGGACCGCGCCAAGATGCTGAGCGCGTACGCGCACCACCAGCAGATGAAGGCGGGCCCGCTGCTGCCGCACCGCGTGGCGCACGGGCTGGCGCCGCCGCTGGCCCCGCTGGCCCCGCCGCTGGCCCCGCTGGCGCCGCCGCTGGCCCCGCTAGCGCCGCTCGACCTGCTCAAGAAGGAGGAGCCGCGATGATAGCGGCCCCTCGCTCCCGACGTGTAAATAACGTAGCGCGAACGAGAGTATGATTTGACGTATCGTTTGGTATTATCGGTTTAGAGAATTATTTATTGTAACGTCGCTTTAACGTCGCGCCGGTGTCCCTAATGTATATACGAGGGGGCGGAGGTCCGGCCCGCGAGTGCAATATAGGACGAGATCTCGGACGCCGGCCGTACACTACTGCTTGTTTATTTACATGAAAATATCTAACGAGTTGTTATTGTGTCACCAACATTAGTTAATTATACATCGCTGGTTATGTGAAGATAGATAGGATTAACGGAATCGCTATCGATATAATTATACATATTTATATATACTTATAAATAAAATGTAAATATTAGATTGTAAATTAGTAATTAAAATATAGAATCGGTTTATTTAACGTCATACAAAGGAAAAAAATCCCATAAATTATTATTGTATCGGGAGTTTAATTTATACTTCCGTTAAAAATCTCAAAATGGATTTTCAATTGTACCAGTGGAGGTTTATTTATTTATTTATGATGTACTCCTTTCTTCCGAGGTTGTTAACAATCCACACGGCGACTTCTGTTGTACGAACAGTTGATTCTTTCAATGCATTTAAAATATGTGATATTATTGTATTGTGAAATGCGTTTTGTCTGACTTCAGAGTAGTGTCTGTTTGCAGGTAGATAATGATATTACATTTACATTCAAATCGTGTTACCTTCTTCCTTAAATTATTTTCTAGTAGATTTCTGTGGACAAATATCAAGCTGATGATGCTTCCGTGAAATGTTTTATTGTACTCGACATGTGCCATTTTTGTGAATGTTGTCAGACAAAATTAAAAAAAAATGATAATCTGTTTTAGGGCACATTTTGATAATAATGTTCTCATTGTTTCTTTAAGAGTAAATCAGAAATGTATTATAGTTTATACAAAATCATTCTGTATACTAAAAAGTAAATGAAAGCTTGGTGCGATTCAGAAAATACCATTAAAACTTTTGATTTTTATACCAATACGAGTTTTTGTACTTTCCTATTCTAGTCAAAAATATCCTAGACACTTTATGTTATATTGTTCATATTTTTGTAAACTGTATATTATTAAGTATTACAATAAACATATCGTCTCAGATACATTTGACTTAAATGAAAGAACTATACCTTGATACCAATTGAATGCCAATAAAGCAATATTACCAACTTATAAACCAAACAGCTGACCCTGTGTGATAGATGACCCGCCTTTACGATTCACGCGAGAATTGTCAAAACTAGTTGATGAGCTTATTTCTGCTTATTAATCCATACGAAAACGTATGAAATATATAAAACTATCATATTTATTGGCCATTATGTTTATCATACTAATTACATTTATATTATAAATGAGAAAGATTGTTTGGATGTTCGTCCGTTAATCACGCTGAAACTACTGAACGGTTTTTGATGGAATTTGGTATACAGACAGGGTATGAGCTGACAGGTAGTAAATTTAATTAATGATTAAATGCTCCCTTGGGATAAAACAAGAATCTGAATATTGTTTCTTTGAAGTCGCTATCTCGGGAACTGTTGGACTGATTTAAAGAATTCTGGAGCGGACGCTAGAACATCATAAAATAAAATGAATGAATTATATTTCATCCAGATGTAATCGGCCATGGGCCATAGGTAAATATAGTAAGAAACTTCCAAACTTTCGCGTCTATAATATGGCTACTACTTAAAACAGCAGTTATATAGGTTAATGTGAATGTAAGACGCACCATTGTATGACGACAATCACCAATTTCGCGTGAAACAAAGCAAAATTATTGCCATGTTAGATCACAGGATAGGCGCACGCTGCTACGGTTTGGCAAAAAGACTGGTTCGAATCCCAAGTCGTGATAAAAAATTTATATTCTTTAAAAATTTCACATATTTTTGAAGAATATAAATTTTCTTCATAGTCAATCTTTGATGCTATAGTTATAGTTGACTGATTTGGTTATGATTAAGTTATTAACATATTCCTTATAATACTACAGAGTACAGAAAAGTTATTAATACCTGCAAGTAAATGTCGTGTGGTTATAGGACCTCTAAGCACAATAGAAAGCCCTTCTTTCAGACCATACGAGCGTGCAAAAAAATAAGTGATTTTTCAATTTTATTATCCGCATTATCCGCATCACCACTACTTTAAACGCTGAAGAAAATCATTGTGAGGAAATCGGTAAGAATCAATAGTACGACTACATGTAAATATAGTCATGCAGGTGAAATTTGGCTAGTGTACAAATCGTCATAATATAATTAATACGAATGGTAAATACTAGCTTTTGCCCGTGACTTCGGACGCGTATTCAGAGTAGTTTATATACAATTAAACTTTCCTCTTGAATCAGTCTATCTATTAACAAAAAAACCCCATCAAAATCCGTTGCGTAATTCTTAAGATTAAAGCATACATAGGGACAGAAAGCGACTTTATTTTATATTATGTAGTGAAGATCATTGCAAGAATGAAATTTAAATTTAAATTGTCAAAGAAAGTTACAGATATTTAAAATTATAGACCAGTTGAAATATAACTTACAAATTTATGATTTTGTATGTTTGTACTTAAATTATCAAACTATGAAACTAAATACTCGACAGATTCATTTGACATTCCATGTTCTTCATGATTAGCTTGTACTTTTTCAGATTGTGGCTCTGAAACCACATAGATATACACGTGGTACTTCATTTAAATGTTACAGCTAAAATTATATCTCTTGCCTAATTGCAAAAAGATTGAAATCGAGATTGATTTAATTATATGTCTTAGGTATAGAAAATTCAGCGGACTCCTGACACAAAGATGTTCCTGTTTTAAAACAAAGTCCTCTATATCAGAGTATAGTAAAATAGAATATATATGTATAAACTATATAATAGTATCCCGATCATTTCCTTTATTCCTTTCAATCCTTACTTGATCGCTTTTCATTTAAAGTCGGTAATCCATTTGTAGATTCCAATGGCCTGCAAACTACCTTAAACCTTTAAACTTTCATGGACGGTGGTAGCGGTTACCATCGGGCGACTCAACAGCTCCATTGCCGATAATGACAAAAAATAATAGAAAATATGGTATCGTTATTCCTTTTTTTCAAATGTATGGAACAGCATTTAGCCTTTAAGGGTTAAGTTAATAAAAGAATTATATGCATTTAAAACATCACTTTAATATTCTATTATTACTTTCCTATTTAAAAACGTCTAAATGAGTGAGAAATAAAAGACCAAAATACAAACTATAATTTTTATAGCTATAATTCTTTAATACACTGTTATATGATTTGACTATTTCATTAAAAAAAATGATTTTAAAGGTGATATAAAATAAAAGATGTTTCTACTATGATTATATTTACTGTAACAATAAATTACACTGAAGTCAAGGTAGAGTTTTAGAAGTTTACTTTCTGTACCAGATCTGGACAGTTTTCATTCTTTTAACTTTCTTTTGTAACTGGAGTATACCATACAGCAGAGCTTCTGCAGTAGGTGGGCAACCTGGCACATAGATGTCTACTGGTACAATGCGGTCACAGCCCCTGCAAAGTATAACAATTGATAAATTAATGAAAATGTATAAAATACTAAATTATCCAAACTATTTACACAGATACATAGTAATGACATCGCTTTTCTTAAAACCAAAATAGATTAACTTGTGTTCATGTATTTTGTTAGTTGACATTGCCGAACCTCGATTTATTTTAGTATTTGTTGTTATGGTTGCAAAAGAAATACATAATCTCTGAAAATTTTTCAATCACCTATCTAGCTTTCACAGTTCTTGTAATACAGCCTGGCAACAGATGGACAGAAAGACAGACAGATTGACAATGAAGTATTAGCAATAATGACCACTTAAAAAATGTAGTCTCAATCTCTAAGCATTTTTAAATTGATCAGTTACTGGTAAATGCAGCAAATCAAATTCCAAAATGTACGGAAAAAGCCATGATTATTTGTTTATTTATAACTACAACCAACCTCACAACAGAGTATGAGTAATGATAGTATCCACCACCATTAGCACAGCTGCCCATGGAGATCACCCATCTTGGGTCAGGCATTTGATCGTAAACTTTCCTCAAAGCTGGGGCCATTTTGTTTGTTAAGGTTCCAGCTACTATCATCACATCAGACTGGCGAGGCGATGCTCGGAATACTACACCATATCTGCAATAGGTATTGTATTGTACCAATTATAAAATAGGATGCAATTTTCTATGGTACTGTGGGACACATTGTATAGCTTTATTTCATATCATCTGCCCAATCCTTTGCCCGCTTATAAAAGAAAACCAGCATAGTTTAATATTGATATACATTTACTGACAATCAATGATGTATTTACAAAAATAATCTAATTTCATCTAGTTTTATTCCTTAGTTAAATTTCATCCCATATGTTTCGAAAATAAGTGCAAGGTCACCATCACTATTAACAATATAAGATTGTTAAAATATAATTTCGTTACTTTTGACTCCTTTTAATAAAATGGAGTGTCAATGATGCCTATATTTTGTTACCTGTCCATGTCGTAGCGTGGCGCGGCGATGTGCATCATCTCTACAGCACAGCAAGCCAATCCAAAAGTCATGGGCCACATTGATCCCTTCCTACCCCAATTCAGTAAATCATCCAACCTAGCGACAGCATACTCTGCCATGTTCGATGTTTTTTGAAAAGGCGAATACGGTCTTTTCTCTGATGGGTCTGGAGCTGGTAAATGGGTTTGGCGTACTTGATCTATAATTGGTGTAAAGGCTCCTTTCTTTAAAACGGATAAAACCGTAGACGGAGCCGCAGCTCCTATGGCTTTGAGTGCCTGCATTGCACCTGAAAAAACACGTAATTTATAGCTAGAAATAGTGAAGACAATAAAGAAATTTCACTATTGATGTGGCTTACTTATATTTATTTAATTTCTAAAAAATCCACACCAGCTAAGTGGTGTTCCAATTACACTTAAAATTAAAATACAAATATTTTACGTAACTACGCGCATTTGCAAGTGAATTCATTCACATTCAATAATAAGTTGACTTTGACTTTGACAACTGGCACAAGATGACATAAATATATTTCTTAACAAAAAAATCAGCTATGATATCTAGGAAATTAGTTAAAAACTAAAGCTTCACCTTACAAAGAAAAACTGTCTTTCATTAAAAAAGATCCTCAGCTTTGTAGCTATGTAACATTGATTCTGTTAAATGCATATTTTGAATCTAATTCGTTCCAGTTGAATACATATTTAATCTTGTTTAGATCATGACTTGATATTTAAAAATAAAATGACGTTAAATCTTCTTAATCTGTGACTCGAATTTCCTGTGTTGAATTTGAATGTGTGCATCGGTCAATTTTAATCGGTTTATTGAAAATATAAAGACATGAACAATTTTTTTATTAGAGATATAAAACACATATTATATGAAACCTTAGTGAACTTACACACCTTTTAAAGCAGCCTTTGTGAAATAATAATGAACGGACCACAAAAGGTAAACATTAATTCGTAGTGCTAAAATTAATTCCAAAAATATTTTTTTATCTAAAATATTCTCATTGTAATATTTTTACTACAGAGCAAGAAATGGTTCAAACCTCTATTCGAGTTTAACGAAACTGAACCACCGAAAAAGATCAAAAAGATTACAAGTAAAATTGTTGAACCTATAAACACCGAGGAAGATGTGAGTAATACAACTTTATTTGTAGTAATACTTTTTGTTTAAAACGTTCTTAACATTTAGTGTTATTTCAGATATGTGTGCGAAAAAATAACAATAATATAAATCCTACTGTAACTAGTAAAAATTGGATGAGGAATTTCGATCCAGTTAAAGTCGAAGATTTAGCAGTGCATAATAAAAAAATTCAAGAGGTGGAAGAATGGCTAAAATTGTCATGTTTAAACAGCAGCAGTAATATGTTACTACTGTCTGGGCCAGTGGGATGTGGGAAAACAGCTTCAATACATACCTTAGCAGTTAAACATAACATAAAAGTTACAGAATGGATTACACCAGTTGATATAGAATTTCCTTCAGAATATGGTATCTATATGTATATACTTACAATAGCAAAGGAAATACAATATAATACCTAAAATTTAATAATAATGATAATTGTTATTAGGTAATTGACCATTATATATCAAGCTTCCAGTTTTATCCAAAGGGAGCATTTAATCGGGATAAAAAGTATCACATCACCAAGTCAGCTCATACCCTGTCAGTATACCAAATTTCATCAAAATGAAGTAGTGTTCAGTAGTTTCAGCGTAATTGACGGAAAAATCATCCAAATAAACAATCTTTCACATTTGTAATATTACTGTGACAGTGTGATTAATGTTGTACTATTTACAGGAGACTACCAATTTAAAGAATCCCAATCAAAAAGATTCCTTGATTTTATTATAAATGCTGCAAATTTCACATCACTTCTGGATAACAATAGCAGTAAAGTAGTGCTAGTAGAAGATTTTCCTAATACATTTTTAAGAACACCTGCAGAATTCACAGATATTTTAAAGTAAGTTTAATATCTTTGATTGTAATGTGTATGAATACTGTAGTATTTTTCAATGATTACTTTTTCAATATTGTGAAAGTCTTTTACTTAAAGCAATGATATATATTTACTATTGTGACAATGAAACTTAATCAATTCTGTCTAATTTTTACCATTCTTTTATAATATAATATAATTTACAATTTTTTAAATGTAGTATAAATATGCATTGTTTATTTTCAGTCAATATAAACAAAGAGCAAAATCCCCTATAGTTTTCATTTGCTCAGAGTCACATACAGACAATAAAAATATAGCACTCAATCTCTTTACGCCAGCATTGAAAGAGCAATTCAATATTACACACATCATGTAAGTATCAACACCTGTTTAAGCTATTATTAAAAAATAATTTAAAATGATATACAAAGACTGTATCTGCTGTCAAATTATATGAAAAAGTAATTAATTATATTTACATTTACAACTGAACATAACATTACATACTTTGAACTTTTCTATAAAAATATTGTTTTATGTATATATTTCCAGTTTCAATGCTGTGTCAGTTACTGGTTTAAAATCAGCATTAAAACGGGCTGTTGATATTATTACCAAAAATTACTTATCAATGTACAATATACCAAGTTCCAGTGTTGTGGATTCAGTTGTGAATTCATCTGGAGGTGATGTGCGATCTGCTATTTTAAATTTACACTTTGCATCACTGAAAGGTATGTATATATATATACACATAAACTTAGTGTTTTGCCCGCATAGTCATTAGGAATTCCATGGCAATGAGATGTTGCATCATGGTTAGCCTATGTAATTACTCTCCAGTCTACTCCTGATACAACTTAATTTATGAAAAAACATGTTTGTGCATATTTGTTATTAATAGGAATGTTATTTATATAGAACAATACCTTCTAATTGGTATTCACATATTGAAAGTCTTGTATTGTTTTATATGAATATAGATATAAAACAAGAAATAATTGATTATTCTATTTAAGGATCAGCAATAAACTTAGAAACTAGTATTGTTCATGAAAAAGAAGTGAAAAGTAAGACAACTAAAAAGAAAAAGAATGTTTCTAGTAAATTTATGTCTTTGGGAAAGGATCAAACTGTAAGCATATTACATGGAGTCGGCAGAGTACTTAATCCTAAAGGTAAAGTAGGGGTCACTTGAGAGAATTTAATTCTTATGATATGTCATTAAAACATAAAATATTTCACTCACAGTTATAGTATCGGAGGATGGAAAGAAGAGTTTGACTCACTCGCCCAAAGACGTAATTGAACAATTTCTAAGTCATCCCAGTTCATTTATATCATTTTTAGAAGAAAACTACTTACCTCACTTCTCTTGTCCAAATGATGTTGACAAAGCAGCCTCGGCCCTTAGTGATAGTGACTACATGCTATCTGAGTGGAATGTGAGTATTGTATTGAGAATTTTTCTTAGATGATACTAAATAATGTCATTATATGATACTAGCTGTGACCCGCGGTTGAAACCGCGTAAGTCCGTATCCCGTAGGAATATCGGTATAAAAAGTGCCTATGTGTTATTTCAGTTGTCCAGCTATCTACGAAGCAAATTTCATTGCAATCGGTTCAGTAGTTTTTGCGTGAAAGAGTAACAGACGTACACATACATATGCATCCATTATTATTCGCTAATAGATGTCAGGAAGAGTCATAATAAATTGGTACTACTCAAACGCCTCCTATTTGTTAAAAAAGTAAATAAGGCACTTTCTTAATAAAGTATTATGTTTAATTTTTAGTTTTATAGCATTGAAAAGCTTTATAAATGAGAAATTTTAAAAGAAT
The DNA here is from genome assembly GCF_012273895.1 of Zerene cesonia. Lineage (NCBI taxonomy): Eukaryota > Metazoa > Arthropoda > Insecta > Lepidoptera > Pieridae > Zerene > Zerene cesonia. The sequence continues at coordinate 2,481,542 of NC_052113.1, read as the reverse complement.
AGAAAAAAATTTTGATCACGAGGCGGGATTCGAACCCGCGTTTTTTGCCAAACCGTAGCAACGCCTAGCCTCTCGGCCACCCGTGATCCCGCCACAGTAATCGCATTTCTTCTATTCTTTCGGTTTTATGTTTCTATTCTTTCAAAATTTCTCTTTTTTAAAGTATTCAATGCTATAAAACTAAAATCTAAATTTAACAAAGGCCGCGTTCCTTCGATACAATATTTTAATAATTGAAATAATGTTTCGTATTGGTTGTGATGGTTCTTTACCATTTTAAATTTATTAATTAAAAGGAATTGATTCTTATCATTATCTTTCAGGAAAAGCTTTGCCAAGAGTATGGGTTATATACAGCTGTAGCTGGTCTAATGTTAGCTAATAAATCACCGGTCTCTGCTTGGAATCCCGTCAGAGGCCCGAAAAATATGAGAGTACAATATCCGTATGTATACTCAGTTGAATGCATAAAAGCTCATTAATTTAGTAGTGCAGATGTAAATTTATATAATAACTTATTTAATGAGCTCTAGGATAAGTATTTTTAATAGAAAAAGATAAGATCATTTATGTGATTCTATGACTGTATATTTTCAGGACATTAAAAGAACTGCCTCAACTGGACAGTGACTATTTGTACAAAGGAAAAGTACTGGTTTCCGATTACCTTACCTATTGCAAGATTATTGGGAGCAACAATTAGTTTTAAGAAAAACATACTGTGATTCTTAAAAATTATTTATTGTTAATTAATGAATTAAACTTTAACATACACATATGGTTTTATTTTACCTCTTAACATTAACCTTTACTTGGATTTGGGAACAGGATCATGGGATCTGGGGAGGAAAAGTGAAAAAAACAATTTATTTTGACCATTTATTAACAAAGTTTTAGTCCATTCATTACAATTACCATTTATGACAATACAAGAGCACTTTGCACTATAGTCAATTTATATCTAGTTCATTTTCACCGAACACTCACGTTGTCAGTTTCCGTTTTGCAAGCTTTTTCAAGAAAAGATAATTTTTAAATACAGTTTTTTCCTTATTGTATTAACATTTATACTTACCTGGCCACTGTCGTAAAAGAATGAACTTTTACACATTTATACTCACCTTTGAGGAGACTGGAATGTGCTCTGTATTATATAGGGAGGTGTAAAATATCACTCCTATATCATTGTATAATATGCATAAAATTTAGGCTTTAGAGTATTAGGATTAGGTGCTTTCCTTAAATACTGGTTAATATTTTTTGTGTTGGTGTTCAATTCCATGTCAGCATGTCACATGTGTCATTATCAAGACTGAATAAAGGTTGTCATCAAGTAAATACATAGTTTCTCTCGCCTCTGGCCTTTTTTATCAATTAAAATAACCTGAGTATGTACAGACAAGTCTCTTACACTATACAACCTAGCTATATCTCCTTTATCCTATAGAGCATATTATTGCGTATGAGACTAGTCTCCCCTACACAGCACACTCATATGTGTGTGATCTGTTTGCATGTGTGTATGTATGTTATATGAGTGGATATGGTGTAATTGAATGTATGATGTTTGTGTGAGTAGTGTGTATGTATGTATGTATGGGTGGCGTGCGTGTCTATCGTGAGGAGGAGGAGGAGGACCTGGAGCGGCGGCGGCGCGGCGCAGCGCGGGGCGAGCGCGAGCGCGTGCGGCGCCGGCGCGGCGGCGAGCGGCGACGTGGCGGTGAGCGGCGCCGGTACCTGATACAAGACATTTTTATATAATACAGTCATAACATTAACAAACTCTGGGAGATACCGTGACGTATTAAAGCAAAATACTATTTTCAAATTGTAAAAAATGACATACATAAGTCATATCCCGCTTTTACTTGCCCAAACTAAAACCTCAGGCTCACACTAAAATAACCTATTTTACATTAATTACTACCTAATTTGGTTATCTACCTATACAAGCTACTATGCTTTACTAGATATTCGGGTTCCAGCTCAAATACAACACAATGTATAGGCTCTCACCTGGGCGGCGAGTGGCGTCGCATCGGCGCGTGTCGCGGCGGCGGCGGGCGCGGCGAGGGCCGGCGGGGCCGCGACGGCACCAGCACCGGCGCCGCCGTGATCTCCTGCCCGTCGATCTGGCCTGAATGACATAAACAATTTTTGATAGTATATATTAAAAAACATTTAAAGACTATAAGGAATAAAAAAAACACTTGAATAATGTTAAATCTTCATTAATCAGACATATTACATAATATAAAAGCCTTACTGCAATAATATAGTCTCTCTATATAGTTCTGGATATAACAGGGATTAATAGTGAAGTTTAATTTTTACCTCCATCCATATGCTTCATGGCATTTTCTGCTTCATCCGGATTGGTGAATTCCACATACGCATAGCCTCTTCCGTTGTGAGGATGTAGTCGGTCCATAGGGAACTCTACAGTTTTCACAGTGCCGTATGTAGAGAAGATTTCCTGTATGTGATCACGAGTGACATTCAGGGTCAAACGGCCAATGTGGATGCGTGTAGGCCGGGGGGGTGGTGAACGTTCGCGCTTCTTGCGAGCTGGTGATCTGAAAATGGTAATTTTTATAGTTGTGCTTTGTCAACTTTACAATTGATTGATCTTTAGGCAAGATTAAACCTGGTAATAGATCTGAGTAGTAGCAATTTATAATAAAATAAAAAAACTATAATAAGCAAAAGACATGACAATGCCATCAAAAAATAAATAAATTAAATTGGAATGCAAAGTATCATAAACAGTTTTTATTATGCCAATTCAAGGGAGCCTTTTTAAGATGATCATTATGATAAATGAATGTTTGCATAGAATAAAAAATCCAGTAAAGTGGTTAATTAGTTATTTATCAGACTATTATGATTTTATTCCAATCAGAGCTATATTGTAAGTAAGAAACGAAATACCTTTCATGTTTATCTCTGGCTTTAGATTTATCCGCTGAAGATGGTGTTGCGACTTTCTTCTTGTCCAAGGGTGATTTATCTTTTGTTTTGTCTCTGTTGGGTTCACGTCTGTCTTTCGTTGGACTTTTGCGAGGTGATACTCTTTAATTAAAAATAGTTCATAACAGATATGACATAAAATACATTCTCAATAACAATAAGTGCAGTAGTTTATGTTACAAAGGTTAATTGAAAAATATGGTTTTTGTAGAAATCCTTATAACATTATATAAATATCAACATTTTATTTATTTAGTATGATAAGAAAATGTAGGAACACCAAATATCGAAAAACAGATGAAATTGCTAGCTAGGAATAAAATAACTAAGATTAATTATCCATTTATAATAAAATCTATGAATCAATCCCACTCTTAGTATAATCATCAGTTCAAAATTTTATTAGTCATAATATATTTGTTATGTTACTGGGGTTTATATTGACGAACTTGCTTAGCTTAGTATAAGGAATATCTTACTTCTTCTTTGGCCTGGACCTATCATTGGTACTGCTACTACTGCTGGACGAACTGGAGCTGGATGACGAGCGAGACGAGCTTTCTGAACTGCTGGATGAAGACCGCGACGACGATCTAGATGAACTACTATCTGACGAGCTAGGAAATTAAAGGAATTGGTAACATCTTCACCTTTTTTATGCTAGATTCACAATCTTATTAAATACACGTCGTAAAGTCTAAAAACAATTATTTTATATGAAGCGCTACACTTATGTATCACTGGACGCCATAATACCTTCAAGTTCAATCAGTTCACTTTTTACTATGTAGGCATTAGTTACCACAGTACACATAACCTAACGCCCCTGAAGATCGCATTAAAATCAAAATATAATTTATATACCTGCCACTACTATCACTACTACTGGAACCAGATTCTTTCTTCTTCTTTTCCTTGGGTTTCTTTTTATCCTTATCCTTATCCGAAATAACCGAGGGAGACTTATTTCGCGCCCTGTAAGGAAAAATAAAAGCACTTAGGTAGTCTTCAATACAAACGAATATACTGGACTTTACACATTCAAAGGTTGCTTTCTTACATTATATTTGATAAAACTGACAATATATGAAAGTAAAATTAATAAACACGCATCCGGCTTCGCATCTACATCAAAAATTATCCGCCATGTCGAAATTTCATAGATAACGTATAAATATAGATAATAAAAAATTCAATGTAGGTAACATTGAATGCCACAGACTTCATAAGTTGCTAAGAGATAAAATTAGGTAGGTACATTTTAAAAAACGAAATTATAATATTTTAAGTACTGGGATAGTTCCCAATATCATATATTAATGTTGATGATAATAAGTCTCAAATGGTTTTAAAGTACCGGTCCACTGTAATAACGCAACCAAACCAAGTCGGCAATTAATTTTCGGAATTACGCATACGCAAATGATCATGGGTGGTAGCAATGAGTAGGGTAATAAAGATGATAGTAATGCTTACAATAAAACGACCCACCAGCTCCTTTCCCGACTATGACATAAAAAAGTGAGCGACCGCGCATTACGCTTCTCTTCTTACTTTCTTCCACACACAAGGGTGCAAACATTCGCGCAATATGTATAGTTTGCACAATGTACGAATGTTTGCCTTCATGTCTTTCACAAACACACATTCACAGGCACAACCACATTTAGGACATGTGCAAATGTTTTTTCCAGCATGAGCGAAATAATATTTTGTATATAGTACTAATGTATGCGCACAAGTAAGTTACGCGAGTAATTAGCTAGTGGTTATGTTTATTCGTGCGAATGTTGGTGATCGGCATAGGGATTTTTTTTTTTGCAAATATCTATATTAATCGGTTTTCACATTTGCGTAAATGTAAGAGGAATACGAGGAATATAATAATCATGAACAATTTTCTTTCTAAACTCCTTCATCTGCTCCGTGTAATTTTAAAAACAAACATATATAAATAATGTAGAATATGCACGTTGAGTAGAAGTTTTTTGAGCTTCTTCATTAAACACTGCAAAATAACTTAGTTAACAAACATTTTAGAGACACAAACCTTCGCTTAGTCACCCGCGTTCAAGACACAGCCTTCCACAATCGGGGTAATCACTCTTTTAATAGTGACCCCTGAGTGCCATTGCTATTACCGTCACGCTGGGTAACACGACCAATACATTATCGCCGCCGGGAGCTTTCCTACCTCCGTGGTCCCCACTCGTCTATGACGTTTTTGTAAACAAGGAGCTTTTATTTTCCTGCGAAATTATTAGCCATAAAATTTGAAATATGGAGATAAGAAAATATCTTTATGTAATACCACCATTACGTAACGCTATTATTAAACATACCTACATGTATTATTACACAAATGTAGTTGTAAGTTGAAGATATTGATTCTATATTTGAACGCTTTAATCTCAGGTACTACTAGACCGATTTTAAACTTTCACACTTGGATATGTAAGTACGTGATCTCTAAGGGCTAAAGGCAAATATGTACCACGGCTAAAACCGAGGCGAAACACTAGTGTCTAGTGTAAAGACGCTATTATGTGTAAGGCCGTGAGTGTGTTTCAGTTTTGTGATGAATATGCATGTAGATAGATTTAGACACATTAACATGTTTGATTTTTTATAATCATAAGCCAACAAATTATTTTAGGTATATTATATAGTTCAAACTCGTTTTCCGTTTCAACGCGTTTTCCCTAGTTAGAACTACTAAACGTCTTTGCTCCAACCAGTGGCGTAGCTATCATAGACAGGCCAGGTGGTGCAGTGTACCAGGGCCCCGGAGCTCAGGGGGCCCTCTAACCTCAGCTTTGAAAGAGGGGAGGAAGGCGGAAAGAGGGGAGGAGGGCCCGATTCTTTCCCTATGCACCAGGGCCCTTGTCCCTCTAGCTACGCCACTGGCTCCAACTAACTTAGAATAATTTGGAAAAGCAGGGAAAAATCGTTAAAATCATGAATTAATTCACTGCCATTTTATTTTGGTCCATATTGGTTTCTGTGTGAATAGGAAACGCCATACGGTCGATCCTGGCAATCGCCGGGTTCTGCGGCCAAGCAAACACTGTTTTCAACGATAAAATAATATATACCTATTAGTTACGCAAATTAAATGATGTAAGCAATGCATAAAATAGAAAAAGAACTCTTAATTCCTTTTACTAAATACCGTAAGTAATTTTAAAATGTAGGTCTACATCTTATAACTAATATTCTTTAAGATGTGTTCGGACGAAAAGTTCGTAGGCTAACATAGAAATAATTTTTGTTTTAATAAAATTTGATTTTATTATTCAACATAGTTCCTTCGAGAGCCATTCAATGATTTAAGCGGGCATGGAATATTATTTGCTTTTGTTTGGTCACACGATTGAAAGGCCGTAAATCAAATAGTTTTTACGATGAAAAAGGGAAGCTATTCGAAGGACAAACTTGGATATTGCTTGCTGAAGGCTGCCTTTTATTCTTATGCGACCTTCCATATTGCATCCGCTTGAAAATGTTATAATATAAAGGAAAAATAACCAGTGTACTTGTTAATAAATAATTATTTATTTTGAATCATTACGCTAATTTCGTCACTGTAGGTACCTACTGTAATTACATCATTTTTAAAATTTTTGTTTTGAAACTGCGGAGCAAATCTGCGAAGTTTACTAATAATGTTACCACTAATGAAAAAGTACAATATTAAAAAATTCTTGAGGTATTATGATGCAAGGCATTTTTTTTTCAAAATTAATAAGCGCTTGTTCTAATAAACATAAATCAAAAGGTCATATTTAAGATATTTTTTTTAAAAACAGTCGTAATTAACATTATTCAATAATTACAACTCTATAGTGGTCCATAAAAGGGCATACCTTAACACCAAACGGTTGAAAATTCACAGAGTTTACGTACACTGTTAAAAAAACCTTTGTTACAAATTGACAACTTTCGTTCTTTTTGCGAACGTCGAAGATTGTCCATTCGTAAAAAAAAATCGGCATCAAATGCGATAATATTACAATTATTATTTATTAATCACAGCCCATACAGAAGTATATATTAAGGACAGGTTATACACGACTATCACGAACATTAAAATACCTACCTACATGTTTTCAAATGATTATAGAAAACAAGGAGAAAAGGAAGTTTTTACCTTAAATAAGAACAAAATAGAATCTATTGATAAAAGAGCAACGATTTTTTTTATTCTGACTGAAAGAAAAGTTTTAATATATTTATTTTAGTATTTTTTTCACAAGTGTAGGTGTCGTATTCATTTACTGTTTATAATACACTGAGTCTATTAAAACAATATTCCCTGATAAAGCTCTTATAGCGCTAAGCTTTATATTGGGGCAATTCGATGGTTTGTTATTAAATGCGTCAGTCTTTAACAATAATAATGAGAACGATAGGGATCATTCTTTTACGTACATACTAAAAATGTATTTTTGTTAATCATTGTTAAAATGTTACATGTTTCGGGGAAACTAGGTTTCTCAGAAAATACATAAACGATGTAATGATAACAACATCACACCTAGTTATTGTTATGATAAAATAACCATTTATCACTCAGGTTTACCAGAAGGTTTTACAATTATTTGATTTGATTGTATAGTCAAAATATAAAAGCGACAGTTTAAAAAAAAAAGTACCAATATAAATGCTTTGGATATATGTTAAAATAACTGTCCTTTAAAAAAGAAGGTTCTCAATCGACTTCATTTGTTAATGTAATGTGATGAATTATGTATGTGATATACAAACATATCTAAACATTAAACTGGCATGTATTCATATTATATACTAGGAAAAATTGAGAAGAATTAAAATGAGGCCACGTAAAATTAAATGTATAATTTTTGGATTTGATTTTATTTATTTTATTAGAAAATTCAAACTCAAAACAAAATGTTACTCAATGAAAATAATAAAAGTTTCTCCCATACTTAAACCAAATATTGAAAAATGTTGTCCTGTTCAATACCTAATAAGCCCAGCTTATTAAAAATGTGCATATCTTCAACTAAGTATTAACACCCACTGCATCGTATTTATTGTGTTTATATGTTTATAACCTGTGGCGTCCCGGGACCTCTTATAAAGCTTGGTTCGCGCCAATCGCATCATATAACCTTAGAGACGCTCTTAGCAGCAACTGGCGGTCTAGTGACATTTTACTAAAGGCAGTTTTTATTGTTGATATTGTAAAAAAATTGTGATTTAATTTTCACTGTAAGTATTTTTTTTTTTAAAATGTTCTTAAATTAAATTCTTTTTATGTCTGGTGGGGATGAAGCAGTATAGGACCGTTTTATGTATTAATTTCTTTTCAATTAGAATTAATAATTGTTAAATATTCTTTTGATTAAAATTTTACGGTTGATTGATTGATTTTTGAATTGCATATTTTCTTTTATAAATTTTAAAGCACCATAATTCACTTCAGTGATATTTATCATTTCGACTTTGATTTCTAATTAAAAGTTATTACGATATATTTATTAATCAGCAAAGAAAAAACTTACATACTGAATTGATGTATTATTTCAAATGAAAGTACTAGCCTAAAATAATTATTAATAATATACTATTTGTTTATTATTACTCATGTATGTTATATATTGCTTTGAGAGATATCTTGAATGATAAGTATATTATTTACAGATAGTTAACAATAGTATAATAAGTTTAGGTAATAATAAAAGAATGTGGATGGAAAAAACATATTTACGTTCGTCATATCTTAATTATAAATAAACATCTCAAAAAACGCAATGGTAAAGTCGGTAGTAACTCAAGCTTCAGCCTATAATTTGCTTCAATTTGCAACGTTGTCCGCTAAACTAAACACTGATTTATTTAGGGATTATTTACTTGATATAAAAGTTTGAGAAAGATTATCTTGAATGAAGAACTCTACCTTCAACGCTTGAGCTACGACAGGCCACAAAGCTTTACTTTAGCTGTTTTATTAAAATTCCTTTAAGATTTGAATGATTATGACATTGTTATTTAAGAATGCAATATTTTCACAACCGTTAAATAAAGCTACGTGGGTGATGAACAACGCCTACGTCGCTACGTTCTCATGCTACACCTCTACGGTTTCTACGGCGTAGCTTTTAATCCCAATCAACGATTCGCTTAGACTTAATATAAACAAGGTTTATGATTTAATCAAGAATTAAACGCCGCATTGAGATTATTTCTAGTTCTTGCAATTATGATTGCATAAGTTTCAATTAAGACCCAACGCAATTTTATTCAATTAAAAAATAAATAAAAGAGATTTTCAATCAGACAACAAAACAGCACGTACGCATATTTAAAGGAAATTTGTATTAAATCTCTTACGTTACATTATTTTAACTACCCGTATGAGTCATCAAACGTTACCGCGTTTAACTACTTTTGTGTAAAATAATATTAATATATATATATATATATCAATAGTATTAACTAAACAACAAACCGTTTTCTAAAGCTACTTACTTTTAACTTTGTAAATGTAGAAGGATTTTATATAATTTCCGATGATTAGGAAATTTTACTCACATTTAAGATCATGGTATCTATATACCCTGTTATATATTTTTAACAAAATGTGAAACATACGAATAGCTTGAAAGTATACAAAAAAATCCAACCTTGAAAACTTCAACCATAAATAAACTCTCATTTTTATTGTGATACAAATTTGATTTTAAATTGGCATTTAAGATTAAATATGGACAAGAAAAAACATTTTTAAATTATCTTTAAAAATTCCTTCTATTTCTCGAAATAATCTTTAATTATCTTTATACTGAAAGCATTTCCAATGCCATTTGCCTTATATTCAAGGAGAATCAGTAAATGCAGTTCATTATTGTCACGTTCAATTTCTTTGAATTGTGTTTATTATAATATAAAATATACTTTAGACTCACTTCAGTTGAAATAACATGTTTTTATTTATGCTTTTGGTTATCGTGAAGTTTAATATTTATTTCGTACTCATAAATATCAAAATTAGGTTAAACCCAAACTCATACATATCATAATTAGATGTCTCTTGTCTTTACATGTTAAGAGGAAAACACAATTTTTAATACTGACTCTATAGGGTGTTGGGTTAAGATGAGCTCAAAGGGGAAATTTTTACATTAACTTAAACTTTTTTTCCAACTTAAAAAAAGACGAGCCAAATTTATTTATACTCATTTACAAACATACTTCATTATTTCATAGTTTCCAGCCACATATTCCGATGATAATTATAAAAAACGACCTATAATCTTCCTACAATAAATTAGCAGATTGTATAATAACGAATTGATAAAAATATAATTTTAAATGCGGAAATAAATCTCATGTTAAGTAATTTCAACATCTCATAAGACATTGTAAGGATACGGGACCGTTACAATACCTTTTAAACTTAATTGAGCCACAGTTGTAACGTAAAAGTGTCCACAGTGCAAGCTGCAAACCATATACCAAAGGTTATAGTCAGCTTCATGAGGCCATAAACCAAACGGGACAATTATTTAAAATTCCGTGAACCATGGAAAATAAAATAGATCAAGGCGACAATAAACGGACCAGTGCCATAAACGAGTTTATCCACACTCGTAAATAAGTGTGCCAGTTGTCCTTTATCTTTCGAAAAGGATAATGTAAGATAATATTGAAGTTTAACTAAACCCGCTGTCAATGTGGGCTCTGCGGGTGTTTACCAGGATAAATGTTATCACTTGTGGCTCTAATATTTACTACCTACACTTTCTGTAAGTAGAGCAATGTATCCTCGTCAATATTGTGCTTAGATTGAAAATTTTGAAAGTATAGGATATTAATCGTACTGTTTTTAAAATATTTCGTTCACAGTACATACACGCTATTATTTTTATTTTATCCCTACCGGGCTGGCTGAACCAGGGCTAGTGTTTAGTAATCTACACTTAAAAATGTGCTGTGGATATATTATAGCACTTTAAAGCCAACGACAGTGATGAGAGTCTTTGGTTACATACTTTATCCAGTTGTAATACAGAAAACGATCATTAACTCTCAATTGGTGGTCCATTACGCCATTGAAATATAATCACACAAGCTTAGTAAACGTCTAGAAATTTTAAATGCAGAAATTCTTAATTTAAAAATCGATAGAAACACAGAACATAGAAAAGCCAAAAAGGAAAGA
>NC_052113.1:2461027-2470260 GCF_012273895.1 Zerene cesonia | reverse complement strand
AAAAAAAATAATTTAAAGAATTATATTCTTTTTATAGCGTCATTACGCTACACGCTCGAATTTAATTTCTTTTTTAACATAAAAGTAAAGCAAAATCTGTGTCATAGACAGTAAAGAATTTGAGAATTGATGAATATGAACAGCCTTCATTATAACATGATACAATGAGGATGCGACCTCAATTCTCCGGTTTTGCTATAAATCTTTTAAATCACTCATTCTCATATTTCGATTTCATGGTTACAAGAAGCAGTGAGTTTATCAAGAGTTTATAGAGATGCATAATATCTGAGCCTTTCTTTAGGTACACTATTTTGTTTTTTATTTTAAATATGTGAGAGTATCTTGGGCTTCATTGTTTAAAACGGGGTAGATACATATTCTATCATATAACGGTTTACAAAAAGTTTGTTTTAGAATCAAATTATTCTTTTGATTATAATATTTCGGGAATTTGGCTATTTTCAAATCTTTATAATAATAGCTGTTTTTGCTATCCACAGACTGGTATATATTACTTCCAACAGAGTGATAAAATACGTAAGTTGACGTATTTCCAAATGCCTTAGATACTTGAAACTCTGCTCCATATAGGCTTAAATTGTTGTCCTGGAAGATTAAATTAACTAGAAGATTAAATTTGAATAGCTTTTCATCTTGTTTTAGCTTGATTAAAAGAGACATATGAGCGGTCACTCGCTAGCGTCAAACGCGAGATAGGCACACAAAACAATTATTTTAGATAAGCCACAGGGATGTGTGTGCAACTTCTATAGGATTAAAAACAAGACTAGGTTACTGGTTCACATTGACTTCTTGGATCAAATAGTAAAATTTTATAACTTCAAAGAAATAAAAAAAAAATAATGATTTTAATCATGAAGCATCTATAAATATTGTTTCCAATTCTTCTTCTTATTCAATACTCGAATATTATGTAAGAACGCACGCTAAAAAACGGAGAATCTCCTTTTAAAAGGGAAAGAAAAAATAACGACTTAAGGTGTGGGCTAGCCATCATTTGATATATTTTTGCCATTATTTGTATGTTAACATATTGAAACCTTTCTATGCACTTTTAATATACTCAAAAAATGTATATAGCTGTTTGTCTATTTTTTCCAGAACTCAGGTTATGTTTTCAAGATGATGTCGGTAAAGCTGTTCTGTCTGTCCGTGTGTGTTGCAATGGTGACAGCCCTCCCCGCACCAGCTATCCTTGATGAAGAATATCCTTTAGCTGTGGAACCTTCAAATATGCGTGAGGTAAGTTATTTATAATTTTAAAATACTGTGCGTTTGAGTCGTTTGTGTTCTGTCATCCAAATAAGCATTGTATGGGTATTTTTAAGGTACCTTTTCTAAAACACTGACTGTAAGAAACAATACTGAAATATTTATAACTTTTATGAGCGTTTTTTGGGTACAAAATATTCATAAAAATGAGCCTAAGATTTGCATGCCGCCAAAAAGCCCGTGTCAACTCTTTTTAATTGAAGTATGCAAATAGCTCATTCGTAACGTATGTATGTAGGTGTGAAGGGTTATTTAACACTGTCGCCTATATACTACATTGTTATGTGGCTTCGCCCGTTTCATGTCAGTCATGGGTTTGATGAGTCGATGGGAAGTTTAATCCCGATAAGAAGTAAAGTAGCTTATAGCGTCCTATCTAAATATATGCGGAGTCCAAACATAAATCATATTATAAAATCATTCTCCTGCGCCATGAAAGTAAGACGAACGAACAAACGCTATTATTTATTATATCGCATTTGAAATATTTATTTATATATATTATTAGGTATGGCAATATTAGGAAGGATGATACTATAAGATTATTAGTGATTCTTTATCGCTTTAGCAGTTTGGGAGGTTCAGTTTTTGGTAATTTTAAAATTTTGATTTGCATTTGCATTTTCGGCGTTTCAGCGTTTCGAATATTTGAGTATCAAAATTCATCTAAAGGAGAATATATTTTTATGCGATATCTACATTGTTTGAACATTAAATGTTTTTTTTGTTTTTTTCTTGTTTTGGAGAATATTCAGTAGAAAGTGTGCGGCACAGGAAGTATCTACCGACCATTAAGGAATCAACGCCGCTGCGATGTTTACTGTACGCGTCCGCTTAACAAGAGGCTGAGTTAGAAATAAATGCTTATGACATTTAAAACTGTTTCAGCAAGTGATAGTACCTCATAAAAGGGCAGCATTGGTGTTGGACAGATTGCTTGTGGCTCTACAGAAGGCACTAAGGGAAGATGGGACGAGTCAGCGCTTTGATCCGGACAGAGATGGGCCGAGGACTGCGCCGTTACGTATAGCTAACTACGATGGAAATGACATGGTAATGACGTTTCTTTTTATTATAAATACTTGTAGTGAACTATTGAAAGAGGTTCTCAAACATTCTAAGTTTCCAATAATTTTATAATTTCTTTTAATAACCTTCTATTAGATATTAATATTTTTGAGATCTAGAATATTCCAGATTGATAATAATATTTACACATATTGAAAGTTATTTTAACGCAATAAACCACTGTACCAATTTTAAGTACATTTTAGAACGTTCCAGATTGCGAAAAACGATTTTAAAATATTTTGGACCACCCCTACAGAAATGTATATAAAATTTAGATAACATTATATTATATGTTTTGTTTCGACAATATCAAAAATCGATATATTCAGTTTCGAAAATGTCCTTTATTTTTACTGGAAATAGAAAGAGAAGGATTTTGACCCCAGGATATTAGAAGCTGCCCTTTCTCAATCTAAAAACTATATTTTTAACTCGAACTTACAACGTCAGCTGTGCACTCATGTTATAAAATACAGTGAAATGTCGCTTTAACTTTTAGCTTGAATAGTTTGTATATATAAGTATATATATAAAGGTATCTGGTACAGATATTTTATTATGTTAATCCATAGGTAACACATAGGTAGGCTATTTGTTACCCAAGTAGCACACCAGAGAAGCAGCAGACTCCAGCTTCTAATAAATATATCTGCTGAATACGATTTGCTACTTCTTTATTATCATATTTTAGCAATAATGATATTATGCTATAGTATATTGGTAATGATCAAATATTTAAACTTCAGAAAACTTATTTCATTTATGGTTTGCAAATGTTGAATGCTACAATCAACATATTGAAAATGTTTGAATATTAAATTTTGTTACGTATTTAGTACGTCTGTTATTTAATTTGGACATATCTATGATTATATTATAAGGATTATATTTCTTATTTTCGTAATTTTTGGCCCCATCCTATAAATAGGGACTCCGCCAATGTCCAGTATTTGTGGAAGAGATATGACTCAAATGTCAGACTATTAAACTATACTGCTTATTCCAAATCATGGTGTTCGTTAAAACTGAATAGGCAATTAGAACTGACTTCTAAAAGATAGAATTACTCCAAAACTCTTATATTATGTTAATACATAAAGCTTAATAGCTAAGTATAAAAAAATTAATTGATAGTTCAAGCTTCTTGCTTGTTAAAATTGATTGCGTTCCTTTTCCGAATCTGTTTAGAATACCAATCACTACATAGTATAAAACAAAGTCACGTTGATGGGATTTTTTATAGATAGAGTGTGTGATAGAGAGTGTAAAATAACGTCTATTAAACTACTCCGAATTTATCGCATGCGAAGCCGCAGCCAAAAGCTAGTAATCTCTAATTTAAAATTAAGAAAAAGTAAAATCTATAGTTAAATTAAAGACGACTTTTAATGTTTTCAGACGGGCTTACAGCGTAGAGGCCAAGCGAGCGGTCGAGGCCGAGTGCTTCGATGCTACTTCAATGCTATTACGTGCTTCTAACACCAATAATTTAGTATTATTGTAAATTAATTTGAATTTCGCCTTTATACCCATGGTCTATAAAAGCTGTAGCCATATATCAATTATTATTATAACATGAAATATCAGATATGCCAATTTATTAAGTTTATTTGTTAATTGAATAAGAATTATACAGTACAATTTTAATGAATAATCGTACCAAAAATTATACAAGGAATTTTATTTCTTAGTGTACATACAATATTGCATATCTTAAAAAGCATTTAACTTATGAGTATTTCAGATAGAAATTAAATTTAACTAAAATAAGTTAAATGTCCTAAAACTTTTTATTTCTTTTTATTTGAAATAAAGAATTTTCATAAGAAGTCTTCTCGAAGAAATGGAACATACATATCACAATCACAAAAATCTGTATAATCTTGTTTGATATCAGTTTGTTTATATTAAAAGAAATGTGTATTAAACCTTATTTATTATTTTCATTGTACATACTAAATAAATAGATGTTAATGGTCATTATTTTTTATTATGTTCAATTTAGTATGCGAATAGCAACATACCCTAAATATTAAATTTTGTTTAATAGTTTATACCTAGAGAAGTGAATGTAAATTACATTTATAATATGAGACTACCTACTTAATTGCTAATCGGCTTAAAATTATTTACACCTGCAGATTTATTTAGTTTTTAGTGGACCGTCAATGAAATCGCTCGTATTATTATAGTGGTGGTGGTAGTTGTCTCGAAATACAAAAATAGTGTATATTGTTCTATTAGGTACACCCATCGATACAAGGATTAATTAACTATGAAACGGTTTCAAGGCGAACGAGAGTTTTTATTTTAAATTAGCTTTCAACCCGCAGCTTAGCTCGGGTAATCTAAATAATTGTGTACTTATATTATATTAATGATTCATAAAACATCCATATTGAATAACATACTTACAGAAATGATCTGGTTAATATATGTATGCTGAAATATCCTAAAATTTGCTAAAATCCAAACAAAAGTATCGCTTTATAGAGGACTGTTTGCTCCCATTTCTATTACATTGATATTATTTAACGATTACGTGAGCCAATACTTTATCTTTCAAAATTCAATTTAAGTATTAAAACAACACTTAAACTTTTAAATTCTTATACAAAACAAGCGTATATACTCTATCCAAACTTAAATTACTCTATTGGATATGAAAGCAATCAAAAAGTTTGATCAACTTTCAATAACAGCGCCATCTAGTATTATTGTTCGAGAGAGAAATGACCAAAGACAAGCATAGTCTGTATTTTAGTCACGAAGGAGATAGATGGTATTGCTGGTACCATCACAATCAGAAAGTTATTGAAAGGCTATTCTTTTTATTATTATGATAACTGTTAAACAAATTCGTTAAAAAATATGAAAAAAATTGAATCTTCATTACATTAAAAAAAATAATTTTCCATTAATTTTGCGTTCAACTAGGGTGCTGCTGTTCAATTTGTAATTCAACATAATTATTTCAGCAAATCATATCCCAGTTATCGATAATTCCTATACCAAAGATGTAGGTTTATTGTCGATCATCATTATTATCATAAATATTTATCATAGTATTTATTTATTAATAATACGTGCTTATTCATGTCATGAAAAAAACGTGTGTAATAAAAAAGGTATAGAATTCCGTCATTTAATCGTATACAATCGGTTTTTTTATGCTAGAGCGGCCAATTGAGCCTAATGGTAAACGATCATCACTGCCCAAGAAAGATTCCCCCGGTTTCTCTACTTTCAAATTTGTTTAAACATAACAATGCGTGTGTTTAAAATAGTGACTTCAGGCAAAAATCTTAAAAGATTTTTCTAGTATATAATAAACGTCAATGTTCTCTACGAAAGTACAAAAACAACTATTTTTACGGCATCGTTTTAGAGTGTGGACTCACCCTACAAAACTTTTAAATTTACCTATTCACCTAACATTTAAATTAAGAAATTAAATAATTAATTACCAACATCAAATTGTTTATTTTTATATTCTCTTAACAGTTTCTAATTAACAGGAAACATATGAATTCATCGAAGCTACATCCATTCATTGATGTCAAAGCCATTTTATACATAAAGCCGATAGAAAACTAGTTGGCTTACAAAAAGCTCTTTTTAATCAAAGATGGGTTTCATTTAAATGGACACGTGCCTTTGTCCGGCACGCGGCGCCGCTTATCTGTTCGTTATCTGATCATTTCTACCGTTTAAAATAAATCGCATGCGAAATTCTATTTTTAGCGCACCACGCTCTTTTTTTTGGTAGAAAAAGTTTATTTCACAATTTGAATATCGAAATTATATCTACAGATTATTCAGGGATATTCTAACAGAATAAAAATATAAATATACTTTCTATAACAAGGCTACATAAATTGGGGTAGTATAATTAATCAGATTGTTTTATACTGAGCAACTTAATTGTTCAGAATGTGGACCACCAGCTTTAAATAATAATGTAAATGCTCAATTAAACGCTGAAATTTCGTTGTTTATTGTGTTTTAGTTTTTAAGAACGTAGTTTCAGAAATACGTAAATCATGAAATTTTAAAACAGAAAAACTAAAACTTAACTTTACTAATTTATATGTAACTAGCAAACCCGGCGAACTCCGTTTCGCCACCAGATGGCTGTATGTGAAAAATGATTTTCACACTTTTCTGTTGAAATTTTTCCTGAATGTTCTTTGCTATAAACCTCACGGAGCTCGAGACCTTTCCAACGAATGCAAAACCATGGAAATCGGTTCTTGCGTTCTGGAGTTATAGCGTCAGGAAGGAAAACCCGACTTATTTTTATATAGTAGACTAGCAAACTCGGCGAACTCCGTTTCGCCACCAGATGGCTTCGTTTTTCCCGCTTTTCTGTTGAAATTTTTCCGGAATTTTCTTTGCTATAAACCTCACGACGTCCAAGACCTTTCCAACGAATGCAAAACCGTGGAAATCGGTTCGTGCGTTCTGGAGTTATAGCGTCAGGAAGGAAAACCCGACTTATTTTTATATAGTAGATTTCATTGAGCTGTTCATTCTCACGAACAAATGCGCTATCAACTGAATAGCGATAGAAAATCAATGTTCGAGATGTTATCCTATAACGCACTTATCTCATACTGATATCCAAGATTCTTATCTTTATAATTAAAAGCATTTCATTGCAAGTCCGTTTCTTTTTTACTTCGCACCTGATTATATAACTACAACTGGAATATCCAAGATTAGAGCCCACGGCCATATTAAACGTATAGCGTTAAAATAAATAAATATACTCCAACTAAAAATTAAAAATCGCTACACTTATGATACAGATTGTGCATCAGAAAACTATTAAATCCTGGTGATCCTGATTGGGATATTAAGATAAACTCATGAACTGATTATTGGTATTGACACCGATCCTTGATAAGTGTACAAAATTTGAATGAAGTTTAAAGTGAGTTAAAATCGAGCCTAATGTAGTCGGTTACCTATACAGGTTAAGCTAATAAAAGCGTTGTTGCGTTGATAGCTAAAAATTCTTGATTGCATTTTTTAAAAGATTTCGTTTTGGTTTTTGGGTTCGTTTATCTATCATGCCTAGTAATGGAAAATGGATACAAGATTGTTTGCTCATGTAAACCTATCATTTGTATTTCTAGAGTTTGCGCGAATATTTATAAAAAAATAACAAAGAAACGATAATTTTTTTTTTTTGAGTTTGAATTAGTTATATCGAATCCTACGTTACGTTAGTTGACAAAAAAGTCAGCAAAGTCAAGTAACTGAAACAAATGTTATGTTGTTTGCTTTTAACTATAGTTTCTTGTCAATGTAAATAAAAATACGACATCGTGGGCACAAGACCTTGTAACTATTAAAGGAGCATTTAAAAATAGTGTGTATGTATTATTAGATCCCTGTTCATTAATAACGTTTAACCTTGCAAAGAAAAGAACTCATTCATAAAACTGTTAAGGACCGAGTTTCATGGATAGTGGAATTAATAAAAATGTATTCGGTATCAAAATTCAAGATCTAGTGTAATAATTCTAGATTTTACAAAAGTATTACATTTAACTGATTTCTCGTGTTATGATCAATAAAACATATTCAATAAATTACAAGCTGTTATAAAACTAGGAAGTAGGAAGGACTAGGAAGGAAGTAACTCCATACTGAAAGTTTTTGTGCTATTTTCAGGGCATCCTGCATGTGGTGTACTATGGCCAATGGCATTAATAGCTATGCATATGATACTTAACGTTTCAAAATACTTAAACAATAAAAAGACGTAAAAAATACTTCATTTTTTCTTAAACTGTATGTTTCTTGTTTAGCACAACCGTCATTTACCGTCCCGTTCAATGCGTTTATTGTGTCTATGATGACATACGGTCTTATTCATTTATGAATAAAGATTATGAACATTTGCTCGCTAGGAAGCTTTTAAATGTGCTATAGCATTTTATGAATAAGACCGATAATCTAAAACTTAAGTACTTGTGCGGATGGCATTCTTCTTCGATGGATTGTCAGTCAGGGATGTACACATAGAATTTTAAGAATTTATTCAATAGAAAAAGATTCCGTCAAGAATCTTATGAGTATTTTTCCATTTATAATAATTATAAGTTCCATTAAGCACATTTTGGACACCCTGTTTAAAAATTAGAGTATCGAGTAATGCTTTGTTATATTCAATTAATACGGGAAAAACTGTTCTGTTGGCTCTGTGCAAATTTCACTCAAATCGGTGGTTTAGGTATGAAGAAGAGACAGACAGACAGATTTACTTTCAATTTATAATATTAGTCGCGATGTCTGTGCTAGAAAGTTTCTTAGTATATTTTATTTTTATATTTACTATAACTAAATAATTAAATGGATTAATCAAAACTTTTCCTCGTTCAATCGATCCCTCCATTTTAGAATAATTTGTTGGTAGATAGATATCTTGCGTTACTTAATTGCCATAATAATATTAGTGTCATATTTTGCCATTATTCAAATAGAATGAGTTTAAAGGTACTCCAGTAGCATTTTCATGCTTTTTAACAGGCAAATTATATACTAGGCACTATTTCAGCCACAACTAAGTACCATTAATCAGGTTTATTACTGCGCCATTAACAAGACGCTGAATAGCCTTTGAGATTATTATTCCACTGCAGCGGCAATATTATGAAATATGTTTTGTATCTATAATTAATTTAAGGACTTTTGCGTTATATTGTTATTAAATATCTCTGTTACAAAATTCTTGGCGATTTACTAATTAAGATCGAAGGTATGAATCTATGTTAATAAGTAATATTTTACATACAGCTAAAAACAACTATGATAAAAATGAACTTAAAAACGACAGAAAAGATATTAAAAAGTCA
>NC_052113.1:2422490-2460027 GCF_012273895.1 Zerene cesonia | reverse complement strand
TATTGAAATTGTATAACTCTAATAATTGTATAACTATAAACTGAATACTCAAACCTTACCACTAGACAAAAAAATAATTGTAACAATAATAAATTATGTAATTCTTCCCTGCTGTAACACAGTCGGTCGACTAGCACAGAGGGAAGTCTTATTGTTTACACAGTCGGTCGACTAGCACAGAGGGAAGTCTTATTGTTTACTTTTCTAATAATTGCTATGTATAATATGACATTTTACCTGAAATGGATGTACAAATGTAAATTTGTATAATTTTTGTAATAATATTAATGATAAATAAATAAATAAATAAATAAATAAAATAAATGTTCAGTCGGATTAAATATATTCTAATGTAAAAAGTCTATACCAAAAACGCTTATAAGGTACAACTACTGCCTCTACAAATTTGGTTACCTATGTCAGAACTCAGAACTACAACGATATTAAATAAAGGTAAGCAGTTTTAGTTTAATGTACAAGATATCCAATTTCATGAAGGTCTAAACCTTTAAAGGAAAATGAATTTATAAGTTATATTGCATCCCTTCTAATATCTTATATAATATGACGAGATTTGTAACTCGATAGGTCCACTGATTGAATGAAACGATCCTGTACAGTATTTGAGGAAACCAATTTAACAATTCATATAGTAAGTTCATTAAGTTTAAGTAGGAAGTCATCAGTCATGCGAACCATCAGCAAAAGAAGATACTTTTATTTGGTACATTACAACTAAACTGATGCACGAGAGGAATTAAAGAATAAATAGAATAGAAATAGGTCGAATCGCTAAAATGTATAGAAATTAAAATTTTCTTACATTTTTCAACTCAATGCAATCAGTTTATTGTGACTCGAAACTATTTACGGCAGATGATATGGAATTAAAAAACTACACTCCGTAGAGTCGTAGTTAGCGAAGCACGAAATCCGCTTGCTCGTTATCCTCGCTTGCCTGTTGCATAGACAAGACATAATAAATGCAAATTGCTTAAGAAAAATCTATTTTCGTATTAATAGGTAATAACATTCTTTGAAAGGTGTTCCCTCATTGCAGTTCAAGATCACTGGTGATGAACACAGTTAAGTAGTATCATCAGTTAAGTACAATTTATATAGAACTAGCTTTTGCCCGCAGATTCGCGCGTGTTAATTCGGAGTAGTTATAGTAGATATATATATATATATATACATCTTCCTCTTTAATCACACTATTTATTAAAAAAACCCCATCAAGGTCCGCTGCGCAGTATTAAAGATTTAGCATACATAGGGACAGATAAAAAAACTTTGTTTTATACTATGTAGTGATTATGTAATTGCCTATTGATTTTCTTTCGATTTGAAACCTATTTGATTTGGATTATATTTCTCATAACTCTTGTTTCCCTTGTGAATGGTAGTAATTAATGTAATGGTTTAAAGAACTGACTTTAAAAATGCAGTATTATCGCTTTTATATGCCTGTAGCATACGACAAGAAAAACTTGTATTTCTTCTGTTTAATATTTCATTTATTTAAAAATCAATGGCTTATACGTGATTGATGTTTAATCCTCATATTGCTTTATTTAAATTTTGTTTTAATCATGGTATGCGCCGGTTCTTTATAATTTATTTTCTGTCCTGAAGATATTAGCAAGAGATATAAATATTCAACCAAATTAGGAAAATATTCCATGATTCAATTTGTAGCAGTTTTTAAATCACCAACGGCACATACAGGCCGACAAAACATGATATCACAACCTTCATTAACTGCTATTAGATATTTGTTACTGTCAAATAACTAATTGACGTCAACAGGTCTTACCTCTGGGAGACCAATTTAACTGAACTTATATTGCTTTGGCAGTCTATAATTTGAAATTCGGTTACAATGTTCTAATATCGACCTTCGCGTCTAAATTACCTCAAATCCCAAGTGCGATCGTGCTTTATTTATTAGGAGTCTTTCGGCTTAGACAGGTAACGTAAAGGTTTCAAGTGTAGGGTAATCTTATTTAGTATAATTAACATTCACACTTGGAACTGATAACAGTTTTTTTTAATCTGAAGGAAAGCGTCCTAAGCCCGACGTGAAGAATTCTCAGTTATCATGTTATGCAAATAATAAAATAACCGTAAGCATACAGCAATCATATTTCTAAAAAAGGTGCTATCACTACAACGCCTACGGCTCATTGGAGTTGATATTATATACAGAATAATCATCTTCAACTCTAATAAACATCAAAAAATTATTTTTATTTACTATTAAATAAATGAATAGTTCTTAAGTGAAAGGGAGGGAAGATGTAAACTGTAGATACTAATACAGGAATGCGAATTTTCTTGTTATTCTTATGCAGAATTTATTATAAGAGCTTTTAGAATTTTATATTCATAAAATATAAAAGCTTGCACGTTTTCCCGGTAAACTTATTTCGTTTTACGAAAACGTGCATATTTACATCTTCATAAATATTAATGATTCAATAAAAAGGAATCTAAATTATATTTCATAGGAATGCCGCGTAAGTATTATAAAATTCTTAAGGTCCTTTCCCTTCCATGTATATTAAATGTCGTATTATTCGTTATTACCGCTTGCATAATGAAGTGCATGACAAGTTATCTATATTAATAAAAAAATTCCATTGATTATAGATAATAAGCTTGAGTACCATAAAATGTATCTTATATTCTTAATAACATCTATTAAACTACTCCGAATTTAACGTTTGCGTAGCCGCGGAAGAAGGCTAGTATGCTTATAAATACATAACATATTGTTATTCATAAGTATTCGTACCGTATATTAGACTGATATTTGCAAACCATTATTCAGCATGTAAATTATTTCTTCAGCAAATAAACAGCCTATGAAACAGTACGTGGAAAGTTCTTCATAATATTATTTCAATAAATTGAGATTATGGTAATACGCTGGAATAACAATTGGTGTTATTGTAATTATTTCCAATAATCCAAGATGCTCTGTTAAAGTTATTGCCCTCAGCGACTTATCTTTGTCACACCTAATACAATAAAACAAATAGCAAAAAACAAATTCAACAAATTTTGTTCAGCAACAGTTGATCAGCGGTGTTGGTAGTGACTATCAGCATTCACACAGTCACATAATTATTAAACAAAAACTTCACGCCTACAAATTTTCAGATTTCAAATAAAAAAACGATCATCAAAGCCAATCTCACCACTTTTTATGACTATTTCTATAAAAAAAAAATGAAGAAACTCATTTTATTCAATATTACGTAACATTAATTAATTTTATGAAACATATGATAGAAAGCAATCGCGTTTCAGCTCACGACCGCCTGCTGAAAGCTTTACTTATGTGGAAATCGTTTTTACAAGTCGTAAATACCAAAGTGGAATGTTATGGACTCAATCACACAGAACAACACCCAGCTGATTGCTAATGTATGTCCATACTCCATACTTCGCAATGACGATTACATCTTATAATGGAATTGTAAAATTGATAGCAATATGGTGCTTTTATGTCGAAGATTCTAAAGAGCCTTGATTTTCCTTCATTATAATAACTGTGAGAGGTAGGATATGGCAGTTTAATTCGAAACGGGTATTTGGAAGACATTTCAGTCCATAATATTTGGGGGATTGTTTAAAAATAAAAAATATTTCTGCGTAGATTTTTTGTGACATATATAATTAAATAATTGAATGCTAAAGGTTATTAGGTACTACGCTTGGTTGTTGTCAAATATGCTTACATAATTATATAAATATTATATTGGGACATTGCGTTAAACAATATAATAAGATGAATTAAATCCATTTCTTACCTCACAAAAAAAAAAGTTTTAATTGGAAAAGACTTCAAAATATTACTCATAGTATGTGACATTTCGACGTTTGAACGCCGCAAATAGTTGCATTTTTTTTTTAATGTCACAGCGGGTAACTGAGCTGGTGGTTCGCCTGATGGTAAGCGATCACCACCGCCCATGAACATTCGCAAAGGTAGTAAGTACCTCTGCGAATGCGCTGCCCGCTTTTATGGGGTAAGGGAAAAGGAAAGGATTAACGACTGGAAAGAAGGAATGGACTAGGACGGGTGAGGAAAAGGAAACGAGCCTCCGGCTCCCCCACTCACCGTACGAAACACAGTGGCATGCCACTATTTCACGCCGGTTTTCTGTGAGGGTGTGGTACTTCCCCGGTGCGAGCTGGCCCAATTCGTGCCGAAGCGTGCTCGACTCCCACAATAAATATATAGGATACATGAACTAAAAGCATATCTTATAAGGCCTTGAAATACGTATGATTCAAGTATACAATGTTGACATCTTTCAAATATATTATACCCATATATTGATATCTTGTATATACCATGATTTCATATTAAAAAACAATTTTACGAGTATAAAATGCAAAGGCAATCACATCATCTCACTACATACTCATGAGTATAGGTACCTATGTGTTGTTTTATCGCTACCCTTTAAAAGCACTCAAGTATCCATTATAAATTATTGCGGTGGCTGGGTGTAACTGTTGGTATTAAATTTTACTTCGAAATTGACAAGGCTTTCGCATTTTAATAGAATTTCGATTATATATAATCTAAACGAAAAGTTTATTACACTTAACAGTTTTACATTATCCTCAAAGACGAAACACAATGTATAATAAACTAAGGATCAGCCCCTGCCTTCGCCACCTATAACACTCCGGGGACACGCACATAGGTATTATTATATAAAGGTACGTAGGTATATTCATCACTGAATGAATTTATGAAATCGGTACAGTAGTTCCTGAGATTTTCTACAAAAACTGCTAACTCTTCAGCGTTATATAATTACTATAGATGTTCTGCTTATTTAATAGTAGCTTTCCGCTTTCCGATTAAATTAGAACTGGGTATTATTGCCAATATTGGCAATAAATTTTATAGTCAATGTATTAAAGTTAAAATGCACACAACAATTTTTTTTTTTTGTTAAAAATGAGTTGTTTCTTTATAGATATTATGTTCACCGTTTGTTGTTATTACTTTGAGTTTTGAAACTTTTTTGCGACACCGCCAATGTGCTTTTAAAAATCACCTTGTTTGAGGCCTGAAAAGAAAATTATTTATTAAAAAATCTGAGCAGTTAATTTTAGTTTGCATAAGAGTAAACACATTTATTTTTTCGATTTCCGGTACCTCGGGCTAATAGTCAAATGGAAAGTGTAGAATTATTAGATCTACAAATTACATTTCTCCCCTTTTTTCATATAACCTCAATTTCTCTGTAAAAATTGTAATACCCATATTTTGTTTTTTTTTTATTTTCATCTTTTTCGAGTGTTTCGTGACCAGTAACGATTTTTTTGCTGTCACATAAAAATCGTAGTCCTGTGTCGAACATTTTTAGCATTTATTTGGTCGAATAAAAAAAAATATCGGCCTAGCAATAACTTAACTGGATAATAAAAAATAACTAATTCATTAGACGGTTTTGATGTCAGTGCATTAAATCAGTGTAAATATTTATTATCAGTTTGGCGCCAAAGGATCCTATTACTAACTTGATGTAGAAATAATTTGAAATATAAAGGATAGAACATCTAGTCCAGAATATCCTACACTAATATTGTAAATGCGAAAGTTTGTAAGTATGGATGTATGGACGTTTGTTACTCGTTCACGCGAAAACAGCTTATCGCATCCGTATGGAATTTGGTACAGATATGGATTTAGATTATCACATAGTATCACATCTACTTTTTACCCGGGTACCACGCTAGTGACGTCGCGGGTTACAGCTAGTAAAGGTTATAAATATGGTCTATCTTATATAAAGTTATTCAAGAAGACGGTAGGCGACCCACGGCCCTGTTATCCGTAATTGTATAAAAAATCAGACATATATGGGAAAAGTATTAGCAGTTGAAAGCCTGGAAGAAGGAAAAAATTTACAAATAATTAAATAATCTGCCTCAATACCTACTTCTATACAATCTTAAGTACTATATAAGTATTAACATATACCTTCATCATATATAAAATTTCGTCTATCAAAGCCTCAAAAAGCAGCAAACAAAAGGTTAAATAATTTCAAATAGCAATATTTCAAATAATAGTTTAAAGAATTATTTATTCTCAATAATATTTAAAGATAATTAAATGGTCGTCCAAGCACAGTTGTTTTAGGGTAAGTTTTTCATTAACTCGGTTATTTCAGGAGTGATTGATCGTTAAGTATGTGCTCAGCTAGTGTCTTATTAAATGCATACATAATTTATGCTGTTTATATAACACAAGGTAATTTATTGTAAAATTCGGCACGATTCAAATAATTTTCACAAGCACAAAATGAAGTATATAACTAAAGTTTAATCGCTTAAATATTTACGTGGGAAGTAGAGCGTAAGATATTGTCATTAAAAACTGTGACTTTACACTTATAAAATTATTACTTTGTCATAAGTCGACGAAATTCTTTGCGCGTGTCATCAAATGAATCAAGCCAAGGAAAGACAAAAGCTAAGAGTTAATCCTTGCAACGAACCAGGTTTCATTAACGGTGATTAGGGCATGTTGTGAGATTTTGGAAAATATTGAAATGTTCAAAAATGCGTTCATGTCAATATAATAATGTATTATAATATTACTAGTTTAACAAAATAGAAAAGATGGACGGGTTCGGTATCCCGGGGTATTCCCGGTTCGGTATGGTTTTCAACGTGAAAACTATTCTATGTAATTTCTAAGGTTTCGAACTATATTTTTAACAAATTGCATAGCCAGCTGCTGATAGTAAAAAGAAAAAGAAGTTTTGTAAAGTAACATAAAAGACTGCAGTATCGGTGATTCTGATAAATGAATTTTTCTAATCTAGTTTTTTTGTTAATCTTGTTTTTGCCCTTTATAAATGCTTGTAATAATATTAATTAATCGACAATAGAACTGAGGTAACGATTATTAATTTCTCAACCAATGAATACATATAAAAAGTTTATAAAAATTTTGCTCGCACTATCACAGCCCATCACTTACGATGCTAACCAGTGGTCTACAAACAGGCTAATTTCCATGCCTTCCTTGTTGAACGTACCTTTGAAGCCAAAATTTGAATATCATTGAGAATTCGAAACAATTTAAACGATTGCTACCAATGTATGTAATATGAACAAAGCTTTATATTAATAGAAAACATAGAAAAATTATACTAAAAATGCAACATTTTACACTCGATTCACGAAAGCAAAGAAAAAATGGGTACGAATCCCCTACCTCGAGACCGTGACGCAACTCACGCAACATCTTGGTTGATCTAGTAATAATAATCTAATATCTAGATATTAGTCTACTGCGATGCAACTCTTATATTAGATACAAATATAAGAGTTGCTAGCTGCACTAGCAGTTCCTTTATATTAAAAATATGTTAAAAATGCAGATGAAGTTCGCATTGTTGCAGTTTATACAGATTGATGAAACGTCAGAAAGGGATATAAGACTCACTGGAAGAATGTTTAGAAGTAGAATTATACATACAAAATTAAACAATAACAGGTGAAACTAGAAAGCGAATGCATATCTTTTAAAATCAAATCGATACCTCAATTCTTTAGTTTTAAAACAAAATTTGCCTCAAATTGCATATCTCATTACAATACTCGGGATTTAAAGATTAGTGAAACAATAATATTGCTTATATACATATTTTTATCGCAATCTGTTTGCATAAGCATAATCGATGTCCAGAGCTTTATATCCCAAATTATTATTAGGGCCTATCTTGTCACATTTCCAGATAAATTTATCATCGTGACTTCATTTGTTTATCGATTACAGTCACCTGCTATTATAGTATGTATATTTCTACCAACTTTGCAATTTTATAGAACGGTAATCATTGGCAATGTTTGATTTTAATATGTACGTTGATCATAACATTGATTTTTTATTATCTGGGTAGATTATTCTTATCCTACTAATATGATAAATGCGAAAGTTTGTGAGGATGGACGTTTGTGTATGTGTATGTTTGTTACTCTTTCACGCAAAAACTACTGAACTGATTATAATAGAATTTGGTACGTACATAGCTAGACAGCTGGAATAACACCTAGGCAAATTTTTATCCTGATATTCCTACGATACGGGATACAAACTTACGCGTGTAAAACCGCGGGGCGCAGCTATTAATAATACAAACGCAGAAATTGTCACATACAGTATTAAGCAAGGATGGATTCTACTATCGATATTTGAACGAAATACCGGCAAAATACCGGTAAACGATTGTCTGCGCGTGAAACCGCGGTCAGTGGAGGTTATTACGTACCTTCAATCAAATACAAACTGAAATTGACGCCGCAGGAATTCGAATATGAAATATTTTCGACCTTAGCCTATTTGTTTGTAATATAACCGTCTAACTTCAATAGTAATTATAGAACTAATATTACTGAACAATTTTTAAAGATATATTTCCTTTTTTGATGGCATTCCGAATTACTCATATGAATATAAATAATGATTACGGGTATTAAAATTGTTGTATTAAAGATACAAAGACTAAGTCCTACCTATTCGCCTAGATTTGTGGCTCAAACTGATTAAAGTTAAAAACAAAGCAAAATAGCGGATTAAATAATTTTTCGCTACTCAGGACCGCACATTCGATGTATTTAAACGTCACTTTTTTATACATTAAAATTATAATATACTGGGATTTCTTTGGCAGGTGTATTTTAATGCTCTCCGAATGCATAGAAAATGAAACGATATTGTCGAGAATAAGGTTTTAGCATCACTGACAAAAACGCTATGTCGCCGTCACCGAAAACGCCAAGCGGTCTGTCCTTCTATTTTAATTTTTGCATTTTCGTCCTTTGATTTTATTAAATTTACTGAAAGTAAAAAAAAAAATTTCATGCAGAGCGATTATGTTGAAAATCAATCACAGAAATAGATCGAGACTTTTTTTACAAAGTTACTCAGAGCCTAATCGCTGTGCATTTTAAATTATTTTTGGCCTGACTTTACCATTTCTCTTCCACTTATTTTACTTTGTATGAAAGTCTACCATTGTTCTTTTATCACTTCTAATTGAGTATCCTTTTTCACTCGGAATTGAAATGGAATTTCATAAAAACCCGTAACATTTTTATATGTTATTTAACATTGTAATAGCGTCATACAACGTTCAGCTAAATATTTAACGTAAGATCTGTATATAAAGCTTTATGCAAAACATTAGTTTCAACATGTTTCAACCAGGAATACTGATGAGTTACAGCCCCTTTGGCATATTAATGAATCATACGTTCCATTGTAATACTAATTTCGACGTAATACGACGTTGGGTGGAAACATTATTATTAAATGTAAAAATAAAACAAATTATGTAGAATTCATCCTATCAAATGTAAAACCTTGCGGCACATACATATATTATTAACATTCTACACGTCCACAGTAACGCCGACATACTCACGAGAATAAGTGATAGGTTTTGTTATAATACAAGTAACAGAGGCAAAATTTAAATGTACTCCGGCTTTCTAAAGTAAAAAATTTATTCATGGATCAATCAGGTACGCTTTTGCAATAAACTCCGTCATATAACGCTTTTACAAAGAATTTAAAATGTATCAGATCAGAGAGTGTACTATATTGTCATATCAAGGCAATATTTTATAAAACAATTTGCTGAATTTCTAAATGATAAACTTCCAATAAACGGAATGTATCATATAGAATTTGTAACAGCTAGGTTGTCTATCTTTTCGCCATCTTGTCGCTAGATCCAGTATATATACAGGTAATTTGTAAATGATTTCCGGCAAAGGTAGACTGCCCAACAGGTACATTGAACTTTATTTAAAAAATAGTCTTAACCATATATTTTTATAATATTTATTATACACATTATAAGCATAATTGTTATTAAAATAGTCGTACAATTTATACGATTGTAAAAAAGCTAGTACAGAGTTTCTCACCAGTTCCTCTCAGTAGAAACAGAGAAATTGGAGTAGAAAGCTGTGCTTTCCGAACTGTTGGAAAATATTAAATTATCTATTTTGACGATATATGTTTAATTTGGACTTTGAAAATATAGAGGGTTAAATGATCGAAAAGTTAAAATAGAGGGACTGAGTGTTCTACAATTATATTCAAGATTCAAATGCTCAAATGAATAAATGCTCTACCGATTATATTTATTAATTACGTATTATTTTTGAGTTTCCTAGTTTCAAAAACCCGAACCCTTTCAAAAGCGATCTTTTTTTTTATTAGAGACATTAATTAGTCGGAATTTTATCGGTTCATAAAATCGGTTAAGAATGGCGCCAAAATAGCAACTTAAGTAATTATTTTGACAAATCTTAAATTAAATCTTAATCAGTGCCGAAGTATGTCCTACAAAAAATTTGGAGAAATGACTATCGTGTAGACGCCTTTCGGCATCAAAGTTTTAAAAATACAACCGACTAGGAATATTAAATTTCAAACATGAAATCATATTTTGATATTCAATGTCTTTCAACGTACCTACATCTTCAGGAGTTGACATCTAGGTGTAGTAGCCCGTAGGAATATTCAATTATATATATCATACATGTACGTTTGTTAGATCTTACACGTGTAAGTTTAGCTTGTTCAAATTCACCTTCAGCTTTGTGGTATGTCTTTGATCTGTATAAATGATTTATTTCCAAAAGGTAGACGCAATCATCTTACATGATAGAGCAGCCACAGAAAAAATATTGACGATATCTCCTTCCTACTGTCTCCAGACAAAACAATAAAACAAACAAATCAATAAACAAAAAAGTAAAACAATTTGAAATATTAGTAAGGATGACGATGACGATACATTTGTCAGGTTCTTAATGAAAATATATTTCATATTTCGTGAGATACTTTTCGTATGTATTAAATTTATTATGATATATTTATTATGGTGGTAAAACTTACAATGATTGTGTACGTGTCAATAGATGAAATAACAATATAAAAATGATATTAATATGTTCTTATTATTTAAGAATTACAAAGGACTGCATTTTACATGTACAAACGGTTATGCATAGTTTAAAATCAAACTCGGATGCGTATTTAAATGGCGTTATCTATGCAAACAATTCGAAAATATTCATTTGTTTTAAAAGTTGAACCTCGTCAAACCTTACAAAACAACAACAAATGGCACAATAAAAATTTGAAGACACTTAGAAATTTTTAATTAGGTAATGGTAAACAAACTAACTTAAGTTTAATTTCAGCTTATTCTTTGCTTATTGCAATTTTCAATCCGTAGGTATTTTCTATTTGTGTCCAATCTGTTCAATCAAATTCAAACTCTTTATTTGATTATAATCAAATACAAAAAAGGAAACAAATTAATTAATAATTAAACATTGGCGCGACTTTTCCAAAATTCACACGCCTAAAGGATAACAAATCACCATAGTCATTATCCTTCTAAGAATTGTTCATTGGAATAATCCCAATCATCACGGACGTCGCCAGACAAATGAATTCAGAAAAGATAATATTGTGATTTGTGATCGCAGGATAGAAACCAGAACGGTTTATTTCGTCACTCGAATTGCGATAAAACAACTGTTGTTTACAGAAAAGAGAACGGAATGAAGAATTGCAAAATAATACAATATGTAATGAATTTAGTATTTTGAATGTGAAAAATATTAATGTACTTTTGACATTTCCAAACAGGAATGCAAATAGATTTGTATTTATTACATAACTGTAAATTAATAATATTCTGCCATAATTGGTTTGTTTGCCATTGATTTTATAAAAAAAAAATCCATGAATATGGCTTGAAGGCATTGTTTTACTGATAACTAGTAAAGTATTACAAAAATATGAACGAATATATTCAGCTACATAATAAAATAAAAGCTTTTTTTTCTTTTTTTTTATGTCACTAAATAGCTGAATTTCTTCTTGAATAATAAAAAAAATTCTAACAACACTACCTAATATTGTTGTAATATAATTTACTGTGCATTAACATCGTATTATATGTAAGTTTATATTCTCGGAATAAACATAACATGTTTATTCTTACAGCAATCCTTAGCAATTAGAAGTGCACTTAGGTGTACTGAAGGTCCTTTAGCTCAGGGAACACCATGGCATTATTTTAATTGCTACTTCCTCCCATAAATAATTAATGTACCTATTCTTTATATTGTTAGTATGAAAGTATGATGTTTAAGTATAACCTTTTTAATAAAGTGGTTCAATTTACCTTTATGAGAAAAAGCGCAATGAGTTTACAATTACAAAATGATTATATATCAAAACTATCATACAAATTCCCTGATATATACTAAAGGTTAATGTAAAGAAGCGAAAACGATACAATTAAAGCACTAATAATAAAATTTAAATGTTCAGCATTATATGCACAGTAAAATCCCATTCAAACACTTTTACTTTAAAATTGTGTTTTAAACTTAAAATGAAAACTCAGCATTACAAACAGTGCATAAAATCAGAGCTTCCTACAGTTTAATTATCTTGTAACTATGTGCGTGCGTGCGGCGTAGCGCTGTGCTACGAGTATCACCTACGCCCGCGTAGCCTATATAACAGCGCCGGTCGCACTTTACCGCTCATTTGCTTCCATAAACCATCTACGAAACGGCACGCGGAAGGCTTCGTAGCTCGCTGAAACTTTCTTGCGTTGGACTTAGCGTAAAGGTACGTAAAATAAAACAAATAACCCTTTAATATTTCATATTTTGACACGTTTTTACCGAAATATTTTTCTTTGTAATTCCTATTTTACCTGATTTTTAAAGTTCTTCGTTACCATTTCGGGATTTCCTTTGGAAATTTTTCAATCTGCGTATAAAATAGACGAACATTCCTATTGTTTTTAATTTTTTTGTATTAAAGCCGATTATGATTCAAATTCATCTTAAATATTGAAAAAGTTTAAAAGGAATCAAATTTAGAATTAAAATAAATTCATGCAGTAATTTTCAACAAATTTAATTACAAAATGTTCCACTAATTGTTACTAAATCGAACAAAATAATTATTGTTTTCCGTTATCTTTAAACAAACAAACAAAAAAATTAAAATGTTGTGTTTCGTACCTATAAAATGATATTTAAATATTTTATTACTTAATTTCATCACGTAATAAAGCAAGCGATAACCATAAAAGAACATTACACAATTTCAACATTTAACCATTTATTATTACATTTAGAATATTCCATAGACAGGCATATCTCATGTAATAAGGTTAATAGCCAAATATAGAAACGCTGCATTAAATAACGAAATATTAAAAACAACTATGAAAGTAGATTGGAAACCAAAAGTAAGTAACAAATTATCCTCGTCGTCGTCTTAACAGATTTTATTACATATTAGATATTATATATTTAAAATTAAGTCAATGATTATCAGACTAATTGTTCCAGTGAATATATTATATAAATTTATTTTATATTGTAACTTTTCTTTCCAAATTTTCACGATTTTTGTACTCAAAATAGTGATAACACTATATGATTATATGCAGAAAATAATAAAATATAATATTATTATATATAGAAAAAGAAAAAGAACGGTGTATTCCCAACATTATTTACATTCTAAAGAAGGGCCTTTTATCTAAAACTATGTAACTTCTTGAAAACCACTAGACATTTTATTATAGCTTGTTAAATCCACTTTAAGAAAGTTACGGTTGCAGTTGTAATAAATCAGCTTATTCAAATGCTTCTATTTTTTCCATATCCTCGCGATATCGGATTTTGCTTTGTCAGTTTTTACTGTAATCTCATAATATAATCTGTGTGATATACCTAAACTATATATATATATATATATATATATATATATATATACACCTAAATATTTTGAAGAAACATTGGTCACATATCACACAGTACTTCATTTTTCTTAGCTAATATTAGCATACTTTTAAATGATTCATATTTCGTAATTAACTTTAAAAATTACGACTCAAATGAGCTTAATATTGTTATTAAAACCTGCACTAACATTTAACAAAGAAAAAAAATTGCATTTCTGTATATTAACTTAATAAACTAAAAAAATTCTGAACATATCAAAAATTTATTTTGTCATTTAAAGTAGATATTCTTTACCGAGTACCATACGATTTGTTTTATTTTTATTATAATGGTACAACCTGGGCGTGGTTGGGACAGGAACCAAGTAGTCAATAGAAATAATAAGAATTATTTAGACATTTTTTTCTTAATTAAGAACACGTATCCTCAACATACCTTATCAAGCATGTAAGGTTTTTTGGTCTTATATATTAAACTTTTGTTTAATCACCACTTTAGGGCTTAATTAATTATACGGGTATTTTTCATTTAGCCCGCTTTTGTTTTAGTGATTAATTTAAGCATGTATGCATAAAATATCATTAATTTTGCTTTCACAAAGCGCATCATTTTCGGAAAAATGGGTACTTAAAAAGTTTTTTCTTCACGTATTAATATGTTATCCAGATAATATAATTAATACTGTTACTGATTGATATTTTTATACTATCCTATCCTATCTTTATATATATGTACTTACTTTCAACTAAGTATTGTTGTCATAAACAATCTGAATATATATGATAATACAAAGCGACTAATTATTTAGTCTGTTCAATAGAATAAAAACAAACAGCCTACGTGTTTGAAAAAATTGATACATGATAAAAGTTAGCCTGTTTCCTTTTTAAAACTGCTCTTTAATCACATTTTAGAAATGTGTTTACAAGTTGCCATGGTTTCCGATGAAAATTAGTGTCTACCTACATCAATTTTCATTATAACTGAACTAACACGCTGTGGCTAAAAATTCGTTTAAACGTAGGAGTTTACTTAACAACGTACTAATAGTATTCCGTAGCAAATTCCAGGAAACACGTCGTTTTGTATTTTCCGTCGATAAGCTTTTCAATTTATATTTTCGAATTGAAATCGAAAAATGTAGGTATACGTGCTAGTTTTCGGTCTGCGGATACATATTGCAATGCAACAAAATGTACACTATATTTTATTTGTCTCAGTCTAACACGTTTGGTTATTAGATTAAGACTTCGGATTAAGATATATTTTATTCCTCAATTATTTTTGTCGCATAAAAGTAACGTTTCTGTGATTGTATACATTCGTTATGAATAGATACGTTTTGAACTTCACCCTTTACACAAAATTAATATTCTATGTGTAGTCGAATACTATGTTATTTCCAAATAAAGACGATATTAATCAGAATTAAAAATTTGCTAGCAATTCGATGCGAAGATTTTTAAATCATATTTAACTAATTACGGACAAAGGCATATCCAGGGTAAGCGATGCCGGCATCTATCGAAATGAAGGTTTATCCAAGTCGCGTAGGGAAAACATACCAAATAAAATTTTCATCATTCGTAAATCATATACATTTAGGTATAATAGTTATTTAGCTTTTCAATTTATTATACCCATACCACAGATAAAAAAAATATACTCACAAATAACACATTCAATTAATATTTTACTTTTCAAATAAATATACATGGCATGCTAACTTGCGTCTGTCATTTCCACTACTATCGATGAGTAATTCCAATCGATAGAGCCTTGTTTTTAATAATCCTATTTTCCTTGAGAAGTAATTTAACGTAATCTATTGGTATTGTAAAAGCCACTGATGAAAGTATGTATCCATGTGTCGGTACAGTCGTTAATATTGCGGATACAATTAGCGTTCGATGGGTTCGCAATCAACATGATTGCAAATGCTTTTGCTCATTTCCACAACTTGTCATAAATAAGTTTATGTCGTAACGAGCGTGCATCCGTTTAAAGGCGAGGTTTATTTGTTTAAGAAGATCGGTTAATTTCCATTTACAAATTTTTATAAATTATTTACTAATTGCTAGCAAAGCTCGGATAACTTTTGACAAAGATAATATTCAATGTAAAAAAAATTATCTCCTACATGTTTAAATTTAAAATTTACTTGTATCGCTTTATAGGTATTTGTTTTTGTCTACTTTCGTGAACCTACTTAACATTATAAATGCGCAAGTAGCTCTGTCTGTCTGAATCAATCGATTTGGATGAAATTATAATAATAAATATAGTACAAAAATAGTTTAAGACCCGAGAAAGGACATAGGATACTTGTTATCCCGGGAATCCCAGGGGAAAAGGGAACTGGTAAAACCGTGTTTCTATTTTACTTGACTGCGCAAGCGAAGCCGGGACGGAAACCTAATTTATAATTTGTACAGTTATTGTTAGTTGTTCGTCCCGGCTTCGCCCGTGGTACAACCATAGCCTATACCACTCAGGGAAGGTGCAGCTTGCTAATGGTGAAATAATTTTTATAATTGTCCAGTAGTGAAAAAGTTGCAAGCATACAAACATACAATAGTTTCGTTTTTTTTAGTGTTAGTGTCTATATACAATGTCCTCCTTATTTGATGATAAACCCATTAACATTCAAAGAAAAGTGAAAATCTATTGTATATCTGAAAAGCCGCGTTATATACAAAAGTCTTATTCATAAATATTAGTCTCTTATCAAAACAGAAGTAAAATATGTAGATAGTATGGTATTATTTCGTATGTTTTTGGTTTCAACAAGACTGACTTGTTTTTTATCTTGTATGGTCTGGTGGCTTGACCATGGTCTGTGCCATGGCATAGATATATATGTTCGTGTAAATTGCTATTACGTTGTAAATTGCAACTGTAATAGAATAAATTTTGTTTTACACAACACAGTTTTATTTTAAGTGAAACTAGAACTTTTCTCTTGTTTTGTGGTAGTAAAGTGAAGAGACAGAAATAAATAATTATTAACGTTTTTGATATAATAACTCAATTGGCTGTTTAAATACTATAGAAATTGATCTAAAACATTTTATAATATTATTATTTAAGCTGAAAAGGCCTACAAGCAAAAGTTTTCTAATAGTTCTAGCATAAAAATAAGATAATATTTTACTGCACACCAAGCGGATAGAAACTTTACTAATATTAAGTTCTAGTGGTTCAGATACTTCATGCATGCATTATGTGAAAAACATCATTGCACAAGATACATTCTCATGCATAAAGCGCATAACCAATTTGATGTAATGTTCCTGAGCTTGTATCATCTTCTGCGTTATTATTAACTGTCTCTTAAATAATATAGACTTTAAAACTACATTGTAAATATTTAGAACATCAGTTTGAAATTCTTTATGGTAACAATAATAGAAACAGTGGGTATTTTATACAACAATACTAATGAAAGATAAATAAAAGTTTTATCTAGAATAAATCTTATAAATTAAGTTTATGTATTTTTTATATAAATTAATCCTGTACGGTAGGTAGTAAGGATTTTGACTTCATACGAATACATAAGTATATTACTTTATACATAACATTAACATATCAACTCATTACTGAAATCAGCTCTCGAGCAATCCAATACCGTTGTCAAAGTAACCTGAAATTAGGTATAAAAAAGTAAAGAGGGAAGTTATCCTATTTGCATGTATATTTCAAAAAACGTTCTGTTTGAAAATACGTGATACGTAATATATTCGATTAAACGTTCAATCCCGAACCGGGAAAAATGCGGGGCGTCTTTTAAATCTCGTTAGTATATGGCAGTTTAAAGACACCTTGTAAGCATAATATTATGCGCATTGAGTTAGGGCTGCTACCAATAAGATTTTTCGAAACCCATTAAACATTGAAAGAATAATT
Source organism: Zerene cesonia (assembly GCF_012273895.1). Lineage (NCBI taxonomy): Eukaryota > Metazoa > Arthropoda > Insecta > Lepidoptera > Pieridae > Zerene > Zerene cesonia. The sequence goes on along the minus strand of NC_052113.1, from coordinate 2,442,270 downwards.
AACCTAGATAATTTAAGAGCCAAACGGGGTCTTGTCATTAATTTGAATTTAAAGTAAAGAATCACAAACGTATTTGTAGAACAGCTACGGAGAATTAATTTAAATTTAAATTCGCGACAGCCCTATTGATACAACTTGATAGACATTTAACTAGCAAGGCTGAAGATATTACTCCAGAAGGTTCATTTGTTCAGCATGATCGCGCTTGCATATTAAGTGACGTTGGCTTTAATTGACTACAACTTTATAGATGCAGTTACCTCCTGTAACAAGAATGGATAAATTAAATACGCTCTTAGTTATATCCGCGTGCGCTTATAATAGAATTAAAATTAAATGTATTGGAAATTTTCAAATCTTTACAAGGGAAATGTACAAGGTGCTGCTAATCTTGAAATTAAATGAAATGAAATGAATTTATTTGTTAGTTGTCTTGTTATAGATAATTTGAAATAGGTAGGTATGTATTGTGTTTTTGAATTGATTTAATACTCTTTTTTGTGTCTATACGTGATTTTTTTTTATTACTTGCTATTGTATCATGATTTATCTTCCCATACGAATGAGATGTTTTACCGTGGTAAAAGTAGCCTATATGCCACTCTCAGCTCTAATCTCCTGAATAGCCCCAGAAACAAACATGTACATCGTAAAGTCGCTTCAGTGCAGCGTGTAAGAATGACAAACAGACACACTTTCTCATTTACAATATTACTAAGGGCTACTACTATAATCGCTACGGGCTACGAATGCTGCTACGTGTGTAGACAATTCAGAATGAAGCTGTTTTCTACTATATTTAAATACTGTTTGTGGTTTTATATTATTGCAATAATAGGAAATGGTAACGTTATACGGCCTTCACTATAAATGTGGATTATCTACCAGCAATATTTTGTATATTCAATTATTTTCTCAAGGAGGTTGGGAGCCCTTTGGGTTCTCGGGTCATTCTGTTGTGACGACCTCCTCTGGGATTACTGAAGGACATTATCCTTTTCTCATCTCCTTTTCGAGAAAGCTTATATGACACTATTTATAAAATTTTCACATAAAAATCCAAATACGCGATATTCACTCTCTAGCTTGACTATGCTCGACTTATGGTATTTCCCTTTTAATTTATGCGAATAAATTGCATATATTCTAGTCTTTTAGCATGAGTTAAACGAATGAAGCAGGCCAATTGATATAAAAGATAGCCTGTTTTATATGCAAGCTGCGCTTCAGGCTTGCGGCCAGCTTACTCATTCATTGCAGCGTAATAACATTGCGAATGTAAAAGCAAAATATTCCTAGAATTATGACAATACCAGTATGCTGCTTCATTTATCGCTGTTTATAAACAGTGTTGAAATTATAATTTCAATATAAATTGTAGATAGTTTAGCCAGTAATGCCGGTAAATAGTATTTTTTAAAAGCATTTAAATATAAATGGACAGTTTATTAACATTCTACTGGGCAACCATCGTTAAATTAATACATGAATATATTTGTTTCATTAATAAATATTGTAAAAACTATAATATAAAATATTTTTGCATTAAATTAATTTCGAATGGATTTCAATCTAAGTAATTATATTATTTACATCGTAATCGTTTATTGCAGGATTGTATGCAATTCCTGTATTTTCCTTTTTACAGATCATTATTATGTTAATACATTTTAAAATATTAGTATCCAACAACGTAATATGTAAGATTTCTTATAAGTTACAGAGTGCTCGGTCCTGCTCCGCCCGCGTAAACATTATTTTATGTATAGTATTACAGTTATTTGAATTTACAACAGCAACTATTCTAATCTAAATGGAAACAAATCGAACCTAACAAATCGGATCAAAAATCGTTTAAATCCGATTAGCTTCTCTTTACTTCTAAGTGTGGTAACACGACTTTCTCTTATAGATAAGAATATATATTTAGATACAATGAAAACAAATCTATTTAATTTCCTTTTTAAAAAAAGGGTCTGATCTTCGTTCTAATTTTAATTTTATACAAGGAAAACACTCATGACAAAAACTTCGGAAATCGAAGATTTATAATGGTATGGAGATTGCTTGTTAAAACACATCTTGTTCTTGTTTATCACAAATATTATTAAACCACATATTACAAACATTTAAATGTTAAATTACCGACATACAAAAATAATCAGTAAAATTGCCAACAATACCCTATTTATGCTTTCCATTTTTAAGCTTAAATAATTCGAATAAAAAGTTTGCCATTACGGGAATGGAAGAAGGTATGCTCTAACGATTCTAAAAAGCTCTATTCTTAACATATTAGAATTTGTTCTGACATAAATTGATATAACATTCGACCACTTTGAATACACGCATAGACAAAAAGTTCTAGAAGTATCTATCTATTCAGGAACTTTATTAAGAACGTTAAATTGTGGTTTCTGTTACAATATTTAAATGTTTTATATTAATTTCTTTATAAAATGTATTAATAGAAAATACTTTATACTAAATACATGAACTTTTATTCTATATCATTCGTTTCACTAAGCTGGCACTAAGCAGACCTAACACAATTATTGTTTATGCTTATTCTTAAAAATACGAAAATTAATAGTTTTTTAATTCACAGGTACTTCAAAATGAACTTTTTCACTTCCTACAGCAGTATTGCGTTAGTGATGGGCTCTCTGACCTTCTTCCTCATGACTTCACTAGTAGTTACAGCACCAATGGCAAGTAAAAACTAAGAGTGATATAAGAAATCATTTAAACATTTTAATACATTTATGCTGGTTAGCCGACTTACATTACTGCAGGTTACGATCATATGTAATTTACTTTTAGTAAACAGTATTTAATAAACGTACATTTTTTATAAATTTGAATCCATCTGCAGCGTATGATAATATATAGTTTAAGGTATATATAGCAATATCTTCTTCTTATCCGAAATTCCCACGAGATAAAGATTTACGCATCGATAAACAGCATCATATCTGCTGTTTTTCTCGACTTCCACGAGCACCGTCTCGGGTCAAGGTTCTCACAATACAGCTACTGTGTACATTTACAATTTTTTTTTTATAGACGCATATAATTGTCAGATTTTATAATTAAATAGGATACGGAAGAGGAGCAGGTGGAAAACGCTCTGATAAGTAGACCAGATATGGTCGACAACGATCTTACCTGGAATGGTATCAATTCCGCTGCACTACGCAAAATGCTTCTGCAAATGGACGCTGAAGACAGGTGAAATATCATCACATAAATTAAAATAAATATCCAATAACTGTATTTAAATAATGCTTATATCATGTTACTAATCATGCAAGACAACTAAACCAGTTTAATTCTTATTATCCAAGAACTACAACTGGCAATAAGCAGAGCAGTAAAAAACAAAAACAGAATGTATACAAAGTTGTAAGAAACGGCTTAGAAGTATCCTTAACTAACGATTAAAATATCTCTTTCGAAAGGTTTTACATTTCAAAGTACTGATACTGTAATATCAATTTTCCTTCCTTCATAGAATGGCTTGTATTTTTTAAAACGTATAGAATATCACTTTATGTAAATAGCGCAGAATCGACTTAGATAGGGTTTGTTTTAAAATCTTAACAACTTTAATAAATACTGAGCTTAAAAGCTTTTAAAGAAACAAATACACAGATGCAGGTGAACTTCACAAGTGGCCTTTCGAATCCAAATGTTACGTTATAAAGAGAACTAAAATATTTTTTGTTCTTATGCTTTACAAAGAGAGTACCTACTAGTAATTTTATGCATAAACATACATATTAGAAAAACAGTCTTCTTTGATAAAATATTGCATTGTTAATTATAAGTACATGAGTATAGATTTATAACTGCGAAGCAATGAAAAATAAATTGTTATGCGTCCTATATCGATGCAGTTAAAGTATAAATCTTCTCGTCATATTAAGAAATCCGCTAATTTCGTTGTATTCCTTTTTTATAGATTTGGAATCAACCGTGAGAGTCGGTCGTGGCCACGACAGTCGCGTGGTTGGGGCGCCCGGAGTCTCGAGGGACAAATCTCTCGCCCGTGGCGCGCTGACAAGCGTCAGGCACGCTTCAGACAATGCTACTTCAATCCCATCTCCTGCTTCCGGAAATAAACACATATCTACACGGCCTGTTTTCTTGATGACCATTGCCAACACGTCAAAAAGCTAGTTAATATAATTATGACTATACAATGTAAATAAACATTCTGCTGGAGTTAATGAAACAATCGTAGTACCTAGAATGGTATTTTTGTAAGGTTAGGTAATTCAGAACATGTTAGCTTTTATTTTTGTTCAGTGCCTATGTAATTGGATCTCACGGCACTTAGACGTATTTTCTCGGTTAGTCGTATTTCATTGTAACGCACACGCCATAAAAACAGTCACGTATCTGTCTAATACGGGCGTAACCTTTTTTCCCTGTTTTTATTTCAACACGACTTACGAGATACTCGCGTTCTCAACACATTGTAAAACCGTAAAAGCCTCAAATTGGTGCGACTTCGTTTCAGTAATACCATACGAGGTATTTTTTATAAATGATTCGAAAAATTTTCTTGGCAATGAGACCAATTGTATTAACACTTAGTATAAGTGCATTTACGTACCAAGAGAGATTATACAGACACCGTTTCAAATGTTGACCAAGCTTGCAAAGGATAAATTGTTATAAAGAGAAAGAATAATATATACCTATTTCTATAACCTATTACATTCTCTTTTACTATATATTATCTTTCTTCATGTACCTACATTTACTTAAGGATGCAATAGCATAGAATTCATTAGAAGGCAGTTATAATTACTGAATAAAAGTTGTTGTCTGTACTGTTTGTTTCCATTCGTTTCCCAATGTTACTTACAGATCAATTGTCTTTAAGGCAACATGTATTTTTTAGATTACTCCTCTCAACTTTTAAAAAATGCTAGTTTAATAGTTATAATGTATGTTGGACTTTAAATAAATGTAACTTATAAAAATGTTATGCTGTTTCATTAGTCCACTTTTCTCATGTGATTTGGTAACCTGATTACGGAATTATTTAATTAGTGATACTGTGATATTATGCGATTGATAAGCAAGTAAAGTCTTATATACCTAATTTGATCGTCAAATAAGCCTCGTCTTGTCATGTCAGCGCATATAAATCCCTTAATCAAGTATTTCTTTACAATACGGGCCATTAGATTAAGATTAAGACTACTAATTAAGACGGAATGATTTGCCATTAGACATAAGAGACTCACTCACATTCAAAACACTGCTGAAGCAATGTTGCCTGATTAATGAATGCCCTACTAAAAATCAAGTTATTATAATTGGAAGCTCACAACTCCACTTTAAAAATACGGTGGACCGATTTACCCCCTGTGCAATTGAATAGAATTGTCATACCTTATAGTTCTGAAGTAAAAAATCTCGGCATAAGTTTCGGTGAGGTTTTATCTTAGGTACCACAAGTCAAAAGCGTTAGCAAAAGGGTATTTGCTGCTGCAAGCTCTTTAAAACGATTAAATACTTTATTGCCTATACCTATTAAAGTAATACTTACTCAATCCTTTCTCCTTCACCTTTCCCTTAATCCTACTTTCCTTACCTTGCTTGTGACTCCTATACACTCCGGTCCTTGAATAACTTCCTCCTATGTTTCCCTGTGCATGATACAAAATTATACGGTTCATCGTTTATTGTATCGGCAATCCGTTCTTAGAATGTCCCTCCTGAAACGATTCGCGGCGCCCAAACGTTAAGATTCTTCATAAAAATGCTTAAAGACTACTATCTATCTATTTAAGTAGTGTATTGTAATTTGTATTGTGTTATATATGTTGGATATGTAAATTAAACCCTTAGCATACATAGAATAGATCGGAGCCTTACCGTTATTGTACTTGTGGTTGTAGTTGTGTAGATGGAGGACTTTTCCGATGGAGGAATACCACCTCCATTTTCCACAATATAATTATATTTTAAAAGATAAAAAGATAGAATCGATCGGCAAAGAAAAATGAAACTTAAGTACCTATATCATAAACATCGAAGCTTTTTTGGTAGCTTATATTATAAAATAGTGATGTATATATTATGATTGCTTTCAGACCAATCTTACTCAATACTAGCTCTACTAGACCTTTGAAGTAGGACGCAAATTGATTTAACTCATCAGAAATAGCGGTGAATTTGCTCGGGATGAACACTTTGCTTCCTTTACGAGTTAAACAGATTTCACAGAGGAACGAACTATCAATAACATTTAATAGACATTAAAGCTTACGATAAATAATAAAAGAACAGCTTACGATAAATAGTAAAAAGTTTCCTTATCCCTCATTATGGACTCTTATTATTTTTTTTAAGTAGTTACGATATTAAGTAGGAATTCAGTTTGATATAATTATACAAAAAGATGAGGATTCTATGGAGTATCTCTGTGTTTTTAATACATTAATATTCTTGGAAAAGTACAAATATTGAAAATAAATGTTTTTCACTACCATCTCCAAAGGAGTAAGCTCGTTATAAATAGAAACATTTTCTAAAATCCTTACCATAATCGAGTATACAGAAAATCTTTTCGTTAATTAGTGACTTATTCCATATTGTAGAGGCAAAGCTATTTGAATATATCAATCGAGATTTAATAGTCGCTATTAAGGAACAAGGTACAAAGTAAATAAGTAAACAAACTTGTTATTGATATTACAAATGCTATTGAGTATAATTTACAATTTATTCATAAAAGCAACAAATCAGGTTGAAAATTTTCTTAGCGCAGCATGTAGTCGGCGACGTCGCGACTGTATTGAAAATAACTTTATGTACCTACTTACAACATGATCTTTCCCCTCTTAAAATATTCTCCATGTGTATGTATGCTTCTCAGTGCCTATGGCATGTATATGGCACCTATCATAACGTTTATTTTTTTTTTTCGTAGCTAACTTCTCACATTTTCTTTCTTAATGACTGTGCAGAAAATTTTTTTTTTTTTTTTTACTGAAATTGACAATACATCAATGTCGAAGCTCAGAGAGTACATATTTTTTTAATTCGTGTTAGTCAATAGATTTCATTCTATGGTATTAATGAATAGAATTGGACACATCTTTTCAAAATTCATTGAAATCAATCACGCCATTTTTTAAGAAATATATCCCAACATGGCCTATGAGTATCTTCGACTTTTTAAACGATTTAAACTTATTTAGTATCCACTTTTTCTGTAATGAGCGGAAATGTGATGCCATTATTGTGATATTGATTTGACTGCAATAAACTCTATGTAACTCATAAAACAAAAGAGTTAAAGAATAAATACAGTTCAGTACCATTTTTTGCATTGGACAATTATTTGGATTACCTATACCTAACTTCCTACAAACTTTGCAAATCATATTAAAATAAAGATCGTAACATAATATGAACAAGATTTTTTTATTCCCAACACGTGACAAAGAAGTAACGTGTTACACACACCGTACACGTGAACGTTTTTACTCTCTGTTAATTAAAACTTTAAAGTGAAAATCCGTTTTCAGGCCAAATCCAATTTTTCTATGTCAAATAGCGGACCGATTAACAGTAATAGAGGAGAATTCAAATTCTAAACCAAATTCAAGTTCAAATTTAAAATTTAAAATAAGCTGAATTTGTATAAAGATTACTAAATAATAAAACCGCTTATAATCCCAATTGTTTTATGTTAACACAAAATTAAAATGCAAATCCAAATCCAAATGGTCAAAGCTACAACATATTTCACACGGAACCCAAAAACCAGGGTGAAATTGAAATCTACAAATAAGGTCTATTTCGAAGTCGGTTAAAAATAGCTGTGAACTCTGTATATGAGCGACTTCTGACGTTGTAAAAGCTTAGAAGCATCGCAATTTGGTAAATCGTTTCACAATAGGAGTACGAAAAGGAAAAGCTATAGCAGCACGCACGCAAGTGGCGTGTATTGTTAACACTTTAGTTTATGTCGTGCATGAAAGTTCATTTACTGAATTCAGTAGTTCAATATATTTTTGTTGATTAAAGTTACAATTGAACAGTCTATTTTTTTTTTTTTTTTGCTAAAACATCCTCGTCTTTTAGAAGCAGCTGCCACAGAGTAAGTAGTTGCGAGACTTTTCGGGTATGGCAATTGGCAATCAACTGCTTATTGTGTCATTTGTCGATTGTCAATTAGTAGTCATCGTTGCATTTTGTCATGAAAAACCGCTAGATATTTGAACTTTTTTAAAAGTTTTTACTTATTTTTCTTTAAAGTATTTGAGTCTTTTACTTTATTATTCTTATACAATAATGCAAAATGGGTGACGAAATAATGTATGACACTGCAAATACACAAACTCAAACTCAAAATTCTCAAGTTGAATTGAGTCAAACTAACACTCCGTCCGCGATCCCAAATATTTGGGGTAGGCTTTATTCAACAAAATGCTGGAAGAACGATGGGGTAAAGAAACCTGACTATTACGGTAATTTTATTTTTATATAAATTCTACAAATAGTGTTTCATATAAATTCACTTTTTATTCTACCTTCATTGAAATTTTTATAAAAAATTAATTGACCAGTTATTTTTTTTTTAGACCTTATTCAACCAGATTTTACTCTAGGAAGAGCATTATCATGTAATATTGTAGTTAAGAAAGAAACTATGAAAGAAAATATTCTAAAAAGTGTAAGCAAACAACATTTTGTTATTAGAAGAGATATGACGTAAGTACACCATGAAAACAATGTTACTATTTCTGTATCACTTTTTTTATTTTTTATTAATTATTTACATAAATTTCTAGAGAACCATTAAATCCTGCTATCTTAACTGACTTATCATACAATGGTACATATGTAAATGGTGTACAAATTGGGAAGAACCTGAGCAGAGTATTAGATGACAATGATGTGATAGCTATTACACATCCAACTGTGACAGGTACATACATACATACATATATTAATTTATTACCTTATATAATTTGTATGATTTTTTTATTCTTGTAGCATCTATTCATTTTATTTTCTTATATTTTATTTTCAGTATTTTTATTCAAAGACCTACTTAAGAACAAACAAGATAATATTCCTAGAGAAATCTCACAGAAGTATTATATTTCAAGGGTATTAGGACAGGGAGCATGTGGAGTTGTTAAATTAGTGTATAATAAAGTACGTTTTTTGTTTCTTTTTTTTATTATTATTATTATTATTATTATTATTATTATTTTATTTAAGCACACTAGCAGCTAAAAAGCTGATGCGTGTGTATTTTATGATTTGAAGAAAACATTTAGTTCATCCAATTTATTTTTAAAACTATTCAACGTGGGTGCCATTATTACACTCTCGGGTAGCCTATTCCACTCTGTGACAACACGGTTGGATAAAAAATGCTTCATGGGGTTGCATTTACTTTGCACTCTCCACAATTTGCGTGAATGTCCACGTAAATCTTTGTTTTCATTCAGAGTGTACAAACTGTCAATCCCGGGTACATTATAATACCCACTAAGTATTTTGTATGTTTCGATAAGACTTCCCCTCTGCCTGCGCCTTTCAAGAGATGTGAGGTCAAGTGCTTTCAGACGTTGTTCATAAGGTTGATTTCTAAGATATCTGACCATTTTTGTAGCTCTTCTTTGTACATTTTCTAAAAGTGTGATATCTTTTTTAAAATATGGGTCCCAAATCACATATGCATACTCTAGCAGTGGACGTATGTAAGTTTTATATAACTTTATGAAAGTTCTCGATGTAAGACGTTTAAAAGCTTTCCTGACAAGATACATCATGGAGTTTGCTCTTTTAACCACGCCAGTAATGTGAGTTTCCCACTTTAAATCTTTACTTATAGTGACACCCAGGTCCTTTTGACTATCTACTGGCATAAGTTGTTCATTTCCAAGATAATATGTCTTATGGGGGTTATTTTTGCCTATATGTAGAACAGTATGTTTTAACACATGATTTATCTAAAGTATAAAAATTAAAATTATATTTATTAAAATATTGAGCCCCAGTCCGAGATGACACCTTATATTATGGTATACAAATAGATGGACTGACATTTATAGGCTTGTTTCTGAAATCAACAAATAAAATAATTGTATTTAGGTGTATCAATATAAATGTGAATAAAATTGTGCTCATTTCAAATTTCATCACAATCTACACACTATTTAAACCCTTTATAATAGGACAAAATTTAAGGCCCATATCCTTTTCCTTACCCTTCCCAGTCCTTTCCTTTATTCATCTCACCAATCCTTTTTTAATCCCTTCCCAATTTAAAGTCTGCAATCCATTTGTAGAGGCGTAAGGTCTGCAATGGACCTTAAGCCTTAAAAAACACTTTTACTAAACTTATATTAATAACATGAATATAAAGAAATATCACTTTTACAGGTGACGTGTACAAAATATGCAATGAAAATAATTAAGAAATGTAGATTAACAAATGGACAAGTGAATCACCTAAATGACCCATTAAAAATTATGAATGAAGTGAATATATTAAAAGCTTTAAAACATGTAAGTTTTTTCTATTGTTATTTTAACATGATTTACAGTACATAACTAGCCGTCATTTGTGACGGTTATTAATTATCATGATAACATTTCTCTTTCTCAGTACTTATTCAGCACAACACAGTGTTTATATCATAGGCAGTAGGTGATAATAATGTCACTGTATCATAAACAATTTGTGTTAATGAATTACCAGGCTGTTCTGCCTTACGCTTATCATTTAGGGGTATCATATAAAATAGATGTTGGCCAATTCTTAGACCTACTCGATATGCACAAAAAAATTTATGAGAATCAGTCCAGCCATTTGGCGAGGAGTATGGGCTTGAACACATGTGACACGAAAATTTTATAGATATAATATTTTATATAGATAATCTATACAGATATCAAATGCTAGACGAAACAATTATATTTTGATACAAAACACTGTCTCAGCCAAGTTGCATCCAAAGAGAAAATTAAAAAAAAAACACCTGATGAGAGTCACTAATAGCTTATTAATTAACATTTATTCACCGATTTTCTCATACATTATTAATTCTCTTTTTAACTGATAGATAAGCTGAAAGGGAATATATCTATGAATTGTGAAATTGGCCATAAGCATTATAACTTAAAAAAGTTTTTTGTTTATAGCCATGCATTATTGCAACAGAGGAAGTTATTGATTCAAAAGATGCTGTGTACATTATCCTAGAACTGATGCAAGGTGGAGAATTATTTGACAGAATAACGAGACAGGGACATTTATCCGAGAGACTAACTAGATTCTTCTTTAAACAAATTGTTCTAGCTGTTAAGTACCTCCACTCTCAGGGCATCACACACAGAGACCTGAAGGTAGGATATGGCTCATTTGTCTATTGTATTTATATACTCGCAGTATCAAATTGCAAGCTGGATTTTTACATTATAAAAATGTCGTTTTTTTCTTAATTTGTTGATACAGTACATGCTGTCATAGTTTGGGGACCAATGTACCATACAGATGTACAATTACTTTGACTTAACTTGCAATATTGGAACTTAAATTATTGTCTACTACATACAAAATAAAATTGCTTAAGTGGTCAAACAATTTCTACATTTACAGCCTGAGAATGTGCTACTTGAGAGTAAGGTAGACGAAACACTAGTGAAGATAACTGATTTTGGTCTGAGCAAATTTGTAGGAGAGGATAGCTTTATGAAAACAATGTGCGGTACTCCAATCTACCTTGCTCCAGAAGTATTGAGGGCTAATGGACAGAATTGTTATGGCCCTGAGGTTGATGTGTGGAGTTTGGGCGTTATATTTTTTGTATGGTAAGTGTATTCTTAATGTTTGCTGAATAATTTATAAGCCAACCTTTTGACTTGAATTTAATATTTGATCAGAAGCATTTTTTACTATCAAGGCACAATCAAAATATTCTTATCAATATTTGTTGTAAAAATTGTGTCAAAGCATACTTTTTTTTTATTACTTTATTAAAAAAAAAACTGAAGTGTCTGCGCAAGTTTTCTGATATCATCACGTAAATACTGTTTAAGTAAATACTGAATACTGTAAAATGCTCATTACATACTTTCTAAAAGACATAATTAGCTCAATTCAATATTGACAATGTCTACACTAATCTGTTTGGACTACTATAATATGCTTGTTATATATCTGCCCCGCTAGCCTAGTCGGCTACCTGCCGTTCTCGGCGGAGTACCGCGAGATGTCGCTGGGCGAGCAGATCGCGACGGGCCGCTACCGACACTCGGGCGCGCACTGGCGCGGCGTGTCGGCGCCGGCGCGCCGCCTCATGCGCCGCATGCTCACCGTGCCCGCGCACCGGCGCATCACGCTCGATGAGATTCTGGCGCACCCGTGGATGCAGGTTCGATTAATCAATTAATTAACGGAATGAACGAATGAATAATTCTTTATTGTACACCATATTTAATAAGTAATAAAAGTTAATCTATTAGTTATCAATGCATAGAAGGCGGCCTTATCGCTAGCAGCGATCTAGTGCTGCATTATTTACTCTACCACTCAAAAAAAAAAAAGATATATAAGAGTATATCTTCTTTTTTAAAAAAAAGAAGTAAGCTAAGCATATGGACTACACATAGAAGTGAAAACTTATAATTTTTAATTTTAGTATTAAGATGTGAAATTTCATAAGATGTCGGTCAGTGCAGATCGGTGACAATAAGATTTTTAGATTTTTCCTTCAAAAATTGTGTTTATTTACATACACACAGAATTGTGCTCTCCTCATAATATTCCGATAGGGTTACCTAACAAAGTCGTTAATACATAAACTTATATATTCACAACTTTATATATTTTATTTTTTATGACACATACTAAATTATAATCATTTTCAGGATGACGAAGTTAACCTCCGAATCGACATACTCCTCTCACAAGCGCAGATGAAAAATGGATATCTCTCCTTATCATCGAAATCAGACGAGGAGAATAATAACTCGTCACAAAACACCGTAAGCGTCGTTAGACTCGTTGCGGCCAATAAGAGAGCACTAAGTGACAGTTATAATTCCTGCGAACCAATCCCTAAAAAGTTACGGTGTGAGAACAATGAAGATACCAGTTCGACCAATAGCTTTTGTTCTGAGGAGTGACTGTTTTTAATGATTTTATTTTGTTGTTGTGGCGATTGAGTTTTGCGTTTTCGAACAGATATTCAATAATAGAATGTAACAAAATTGTTATTCAAAGGAAGTAAAACGGGACAGGAAGTGACTAAAACCAGACTATATTTTACATGAATGTAAAATATATACAGTTCTAATTTCGATATTCTTCTTGGGCATTATATTGACACATTTATATATTGTAAATTGCATCATTCAGTACCTATACGTATGATATTTTTATTATTATTAATCATACAAGAAATTAGTTAGGATATAATATCTCTTCCGATATCATTTTATAGCATTAAAATCGCCTTGACTCAATCGCTTTTGTGATATGAAAGCTCTAATTCTTATTGACTTATTTTTAACATTTTAATTATTCGTGTTAATTTTAATGTTCCTATTTTGTTAATTTGTGATTATTATTTGATTTTGATGATTTTAGAACTCTATAAGTATTATTTCGTTCCAATGTTGAATTTTTAAATTGATTACGTCAATAGCTACCTCTTAAATATAAGTTAATTATCCCACCGTTTAGAATATATTATGTGTGTTATGGTTATCGAAACAGGTTTTCGAATACATAAAAAATTGACGGCCAGCTCGTAAGACTAATAAGATGATATTTTTCTTATCATCAAGAGACACGTCAAAATTAATGATAAGATTTTACTGATGAAACAGGCTCGTTTTAATTGTATCCAGTGCCATACCTGTTACATCATGTTGAGAGATAATAATCGATAAATTTGTGATTCTGGTATACGAACGCCAAATCCGTATTTTCGTCAATAAAACAAAATTCTTTCAAAAATAAATTAATTATTTATTTTCAATTCCCTTCAATACTTTACACGATATTTACAAAAACAAATTACTAATTATTTATTATTATTAGGAATTTTAAACAATTCAGTCTTGATTGATATTCATTACAGTTTAACTTTGCAATCATCCACAATACCTTACTAGGTTACACAATATAAGTAACACACCGAATACACACCCGTGGCACGAACTTGCATACGTCTTTAATTCAAGATAAACATTTTTCAATAAATAAATATGGGAAAATAAAATAAAGTAAAAATGAAGTTTCGTTGAAGGTAAAAAATAGATATGGATAAAAAAGCAGTTAGATACGGAAAACTTCATTAATTAAAAACGGGAAAATAAAATATTAAAGAAGTTAAGTTCAAAGAAACAAATTGAAATTGAGAGTTAAATACCGAAATATCCAAATTCGTGACACAGATCTCTCACACTTAAATGCATGAAATTAATTAGAAATAAATAATTGAATAAACTACTACCACTCAATTTATGTTGAAAAAATACTTTCATACGATAAAATCACTCATAAGGGTGATTTCACATTGATGTACAATAACTACTAACCTACTCGTGAATGACCCCTTATACAATAACAAAATAATTCTTGTACAAACAAACTACACTTCATGCCACATAATTAGGAATCAAACTAGGTAAGCTAGAAAATGATAACACTATTAAATTAAAAGATCAAATTGGTTTCATACTAACTAAATCAGTGTGACCACCCTCATAAATAATACATCAGGTAACATTCAAACGTTTTGAGTACATTAAGTCCTGTAAGGTCTTTGCTACAAACCGTTAAACTGCATGAATACAACAACATTATAATACCAAATTTTGCATTGATCCGTTACTCTACATTGCATATAATAATCAGGATAAAACAAAAATAAATAAACCTTTATATTCTTGTGTAACAAGTGCTTGAGGTAATAATACATTGGCAAATAAATATATGTACTTAGCTGAGGTGCAATCGGTGTCCTCAGGACTTGGGAGAGTCTAAGCGTAGGCACATGTGTTCCGTATTGTGATGCCTAATTTGGATAACTTACACGAAATTTGTTCACTAAACTATATCACTCTTTACATAACCCAAACTAACCGCTGTGCATACTTAATCAGTCTTTTCCCGTTCCAATGCTACAAAAGCTGTTGGCCACATATGATGCACACATGTTAACAGTTCTATATGAAATTGAAACGCAGCTTAGTGAAAGTTTAGGCTCTCACAGATCTATTTGCTCTAAATTGACTGTAAATATCCTATTCTCCGCCTATAGCTTCATCTTGCGCGTTGCTGTGGGACGGTTCGGCGTTTTGGGTTTCGGCTTCTGTAGAGTAAACAAAATATCGCATTAATACGTAGGCCATAAGGTTTTAAACTGTATCTAGCTACGGTGCGTAAGCGAGTAGGCCATATAACTCACCTACATAATTTTTGAAGTAACTGGAAAGAAATTAAGATGCATTTGTAAGCGCAAAAACATATACGACTAAGGTGTAAAACTAGTGTTAGCGAATAAAGTATAGAAATTGAAAGCAGAATATTAATAACGTCTTTCAACAGAAGGAATAACGAATGCAGAATAAGGACATTTTTGAAAAGAAATAATATAAATCAAGATTCTTTAAAATTCAATCTCAAGTTTGTTGTCTATGCGTCCAATGACAATGAAATTTGATATCAAAGATGACACCGAACTACATAAGAAAAACTACAATAATTAAAACTGAACCTGCACACTAAAATGTAGTAAAATTTACACATCTCCACTAATATTATAAAGCTGAAGAGTTTGTTTGTTTGAACGCACTAACCTCAGGAACGACTGCTCCGATTGAAAAATTCTTTCAGCGTTAGATGGTACATTTATTGAGGAAGGCTATATATTATAGGCTTCGCGACTTCAAAAACAATTTCACCATTGGATGATATGTACCTGATTCCCGAGTGCTATAGGCTATAGGGGCCGGGCGTCAGTCCTGAGACACGGAGGGCCATAGTCTTTTCCTTACCCGTTCCCTGTCCTTTCCCTTATTCCTCTAGTCAATCCTTCCTCAATCCCTTACCAATTTAAATTCGGCAATCCATTCATACGTTCATGGGCGGTGGTATCGCTTACCATCAGGCCACCCAGAGCTCCAGAGAAGACATAGAAGAAAAAAAATATCAGCGTATACTAACCGGCAATGGCCCTGTCCACCTTGAGCTTGTCCCGCACGATGTAGAGCGCGGTGAGCAGGAAGAACACGCCGCCGATGACCTCGACGAAGCACGTGACGAACAGCGCGTACTGCAGCGCGCGGAACTGCGCGCCCGAGCTCGGCGCCTCGCCCGCGCCCGCGCCCGCGCCCCCCAGCGACCGCTTCAGCGCCTCCGATATCTGTTGGCGATCGGCTTGAGAAATACTGACTGCGCAACATCTAGTGGCAATCAGGTTGAGAACCTTGGCTACCCAATCATCATCATCATCATCATCAGCCCATATATGTTCCCACTGCTGGGACACAGGCCTCCTATGAGGGTTCAAGCCATAATCCACCATGCTGGCCCAGTGCGGGTTGGCAGATGTCACATGTCATCGAACTTTTGATTCTTGGACATGCCGGTTTCCTCACGATGTTTTCCTTCGCCGTTTTCAGCAGTGGTGATGTAATACATGCGCAGATAAATTGAAAAATCAATTTATTTCCTGCACGCTCGCCCGGTCTCGAACCCCGACTTGTCGATTTTTAAGTCCGAGGTCCTCACCACTGAGCCACCAATGCTTTTTTGCACCACGGCTACCCAATATCTGGTGGCAATTGTGTATGTTACTATGTGGTAGTCGTGCACGCTTCGGCACGAATTGGGCCTGCTCGCACCGGTCGCCAAGGTATTTTATATTTTGATACACGAGTGATTTTGGATGTGACAAATTATTTATTGAATTTTATTACCTGAGAACCAAGTTTTCCAATATTTTAAACTAAATTAAATCCGTTTCCTCTCAGCTTGAAAAATAATTAAAAATTGCATTGGAACCTCTTTTCGCAAATATAAAATGAAACACTCACCACACCAACTAAATAGGGACTGCCAGCGTCACCGAACATGTGCGATATTAGGATCTGGAACGCTTCCGCGGTGGAACGACGGGGTGGAATCACAACATACTAAAAAATAAAAACAACATATTATAAGTAAAGTTAAGTTTATCAACCACTTATTTTTATTAGAAAAACATGCGTAGAGTATCCAATTATTGACACACTGTGTTATTTAATATTTTTATTATTAAAAATGCTAAGAAAAGGTATGGCATGACGTGTATAAATAACAAATTAATACGTTGCAAATTGTGCAAACAATGCGCAATTTCTTACTAGCAGTAGCAACTAAGAATGAAAATATTATTAATAGTCAATGTTCTGCTCCGACTTCGTGAATACTTGTTCTATTTTAATTAATACCTTTATTGTGCAACATATGGAGCATAAATATTTAAATATGTCATTGAATGAGTTTATTGACTTGCACAGTCAACGGGATTCGAACCCAATTATGTAGTTTTATCCAAGGTCAAAGTCCGTCGGCAAGTAAATATTATTAAATTATAATATTTGCCTTTTAAATCGGTAAAGAAGTTTTAAGTTTATTCATTTCACATAGATTAAATGTATTAAAATTTTTTACATTTTTCCTACAGATAATGTGTAACTATTGTATTTTAAATAAAGAAAACCAGTTCACAGCAAACTAGCGCCATCTATATAATATAGAGCTAATTAGCATAAAATCCTGACTCACAAAATCGTGAGCGCTACACGTTGCTTAACTTTGTCAATAGATGTCGCTATTTCGCAAAAAAACTTGAAACCAGCCTGAAGGGCGTATAAAAGTAAAAATAAAACGATGAGATAGCGACATTTGCTTTCAACAACGATCACAATGTACTCATGTATGACTGGTTTCAAGTGAGCATGCTTTGTGAGATGATAATGTATGCAAATCGGATACATGCTAAGGCAAAATGATTTTGTAACCTCATTTCCATTACAAAAATGGCTGTACTTAAAATGTGTTTCAAGGAATATAGTTTAACGCTACGTAATATTACGGACTATGATACCCCATGCAATGAATGAACTAATAATAATAGCTATAAGATATTTAATACTAAAATTACTTATCTAAACTAATAGTACTCTCAACGATTGTCGCTTTTGGCTCTCTTTGTACTGTTGGTTTAGCATTATTTACAATTTAAAAGACAACAAAATACAGCACATGATGTCACCACCCGTTTGATAGTTTGGTTTATAGATATAACCGTTTGGAAATTAAGAAGGAAACGTGTGAAAATATAACAAAGGTATTAAAAAAAATTATGTAGGCGATGATATAATGAGAAAGAGATAAATTATTTGAAGCACAATTTTTAAAAAGAACAAATTTATCCATTTGCGAAAATTGAAATTTATCAATTTGTGCATATAATATATTGTTATTAAAATATTTATAAGAAATGAATCAAATAATGGACAGGATTTAAAAAAATTCAAACATTTTAGAAATTACTATGACTAGTATTCAATTTGGTGCTTCAAATTATTAAATTCATGAAGGTAAATTTTAGTGTCAGTCCATATTATCTTAAACTTTACTATTATGGAGTTGTTGTAAGGTTAAGAAACTTTGCAAGTAGATATTTTGACAGTGTTGACAGATATCAATCACTTAACGATAGATTACTTTATTAACACCTTTGTTACTAAAAAATAATTCAACTCAATCTACACGATCATCTACCACCATCATTGTACTGTACACAAACACCCATCTATCTACGCTCCCACGTCCCGGAAGCATCGAGAAGCTTCCAGAAGCTTCCCGAAGCGTCGAGAAGCCAGCGGCGACGCGCTTACCAGCGACATGTCGGCCACGATCGCCCAGTTGAGGTTGAGCGCGGTCTCCGCGATGAACATGAGCGCGAACGACGCGTAGTAGTACCCGTCGCAGAGCAGGATCGCGAGCGCCATCGCCGGCGCCGAGACCAGCAGCCCCGCGCCGCAGATGACGGGGTGCGCGCGCGGGTAGCGCTTGCCCAGCGCCGTGCCCAGCCACGCGCCCAGCGGCACGCCCGCCGCGCCCGCCGCCATGGTCACCGCGCCGAACGTGAGCGACACCCTTCGCACACCGCCACGCCGCGCCGTCAGCCCGAGCACGCCGCATCGCGCACCCATCCACACCCGCGCGCGCGCTTTGCTTCGCCGCATCGAAATCGCACTCAGCATTGCGAGGTGTGTGGATGAGTACTGATCGAGTGTCGTTGCTGACGCGTCCGGCTCGTGAAAACAGTGGGGTATGTGTAATATCCCACCGTTTTCCATGTCTTATCGCTATGAACTAGCACACAATCGAGATGGCATAGGTTCAGTTCGGTCGGACGATGTTGTTTGTGACGCGTGTATATTAAATAATGTGAATATAAACCATGTGCCAAATAGAATGCGTGTAGAGTATCTAAAACTAGCCTATAGGTCAATCTGCTCCCTATTTGCAATCGCCGGACGTTTTCCTCCGAACAACGCATCCCTTATCACAAATAGACAGCAGACGCTACATTAGCATAAACGGCCACAATCAGCCCGAACGCAATCAAGCAATGATAATCCTCATGCTATTAATGGAGATGAGTGAAGCCTATACATGAGTACATCGCGACCGGTCGCATCCCGCGGCGGCTCACCAGGACGA
>NC_052113.1:2416740-2421490 GCF_012273895.1 Zerene cesonia | reverse complement strand
CGGCGACGATGGACCACGTGAGGTTGAGGGTGAGCATCCCGAGGAATATGGATACGTAGGTGAAGGGGGGGAAGGAGCTGACGGCGACGAGGGCGAAGTACACGAGCGGGGCGGAGGCGAGCAGCGCGAAGCCGCAGATGAGCGGGTCGCAGTCGGGCGCGCGCCGCCGCAGCCGCTGCGCGAGCGCCGAGCCGAGCGGCACGCCGAGCGCGCCCGCCAGCATGCCCACCAGCCCGAACTTGTATGACACGCTGCGCAACACCGCCACACCGTCACAGACATGGCCGTCACAGACACGCACCGCGTGCTTATATGCTCATTGTTTTTTTTTTTTAAACAATGCACCTACTACTGCTTCTTCATATAGTCTATTCTTGTATAAATTTTGCAGTCTACACGATTCTAATAGTATATACAAAAAGGATACTTTACTTTATTTAAAAGAATTTTTGAATTAAAAGTACATCAAAAGTACAACCTACATTGATTATCGAGAAATAAGCATTTTTTATTATTTCGTAAAATAACAAATCGTCACGCAATTCAAAAATTTCAACATTGTAGGATAACTTTTTCAATTTAAATACATATAACTATAAAACAGACCACACTCTAACAAAAGACGAACTATACTTTTTTCTAAAAAAAATGTTTTTGCTAATAAATTTAATCACGTTAAATATAAAATAACATAAATAAAACAGCCGTGTACTCATGACTTCATACAAAGCTCAATTGTTTTCACACTGCTGTCTTTATGTGTGAATATTCTTGTTAGTCAAATTTTGAAGCACATTTTATGAATTTTGACGCAGCACATAGTTTGACATAAATTTGGATCTTTGTTTTGTATATAAAGAGCATAAACGGCAGAATATCATTCATATTTTGAAAAGTAATTTTTTTTAACGTTATGACGAAGATCAAACTACGCATAACGTAATTCTGACTGAAAAATCCAAGTTTACATTTTAAGAACTTCAATTCATAAGAAAACGTGATTGATGTGCAATAAAAGCGCTTTCTTATAATATATCGCCTAAAAAAACACTCAGAACGTAACATTGTAAGAAATAGGTATACTAAATTTAACAAAATTTCAATGTAATTTAAACAATTAAAGCTTGTTCAGGTATAAATTTACTAAATCATCAAATACGTAATATCGTAATATTTTAAACATTGATGCCTTTGTCAAACAGAACGCTTACTGAGCGCGTCAGAGAGCTGAACTGACGCCGCGCTATATGGTCGAATTGTTTTAATATATTGTGAATTGTGCTAATAATACACGCGGTAATATAGCGTCTAAAAGCGTACGCGTTCTATCTAATAAAGCTAAAAGCGCGTAGTACAACTCAATTCGGCATCATAGCGCGGCGTCAGGTTAACGCTTTGACGTGCACTAAGTATAAGTACTCCTTTCCGAATTCAAAAATAGAAAAAAAAACAAATTCAAATTGAAAAGCGAATTTCGGCTTTATAAAATTCAAATTAAGAATGTCATATTCGAACGTCAACATATTTTGTTTTTTCTTTTATTTTCTTTTCTTGTGTCTAACCAGTACATACCTCTCTAGTGTGATGTTGACGCCGGGCTGCAGCGTCAGACCTAGGTAGATGAACTGCGGTCCCCACCAAGCGAGTGCTCCCGTTACAAAGGCCACGCAGGTGAACGCTAGCGTTGACAGCATGAAAGATGGACTGAAAGGAAAAGAAAAATAATTTCATATAATTATTTAACTATGAAATTAATCACTAAATAAATTTGTAAATTATTCACACACTACATTAAATTCCGTCAGTCCGTCAACGCGGAAACGTTCACGCGGTAAAGACAAAAAGGGTAAAAAACCTAGAAGGACATAATCTTATTATTACAACTCCATAAATTGCAAAGTTCATTATAAAATTACAGTTTCATTAATTTAAGTAACATTTCATAAAATGTGTTGCGATAAAGACAGACAGTACATACATAATGTGTTAATTTATTTTTTATTACGTTTTGTGATTAGTTATTATGTGACATTTAAAATTCATTGCAAGTACCGAATTATAAAAGTTAATTAATTCAAATTGCTCGATAAATTTAAATTTACGTTATTCCATTCAGAAATAACAATAGTTTTTAGTACACATTAAAAACTATAACTATTTCTAAATTAAATTCATAGGTTTTCTATATTCTGATATCTATACCTACTAATATATAATTTAAAGCTGAAAAATTTGTGTTTGTTAGAACGCGCTAATGTCAGAGTACTGGTCTAATTTGTAAAATTATTTGTTTTATTTAACAGTCCATTTATGGAAGAGGGCTATCTAACATCATGTAAGACATAAATGAAACGTGACTGAAACTGCGGTACACGACTAGTGAGTAATTTAGGGGCATTGCACGTTAAATTTTAACCTTAGAATATGTAAATATTTGCAATTATATCTATTTTTCATTCTTTATTTAAGACACAATTTAAAGGTATACTATTTTTTCTTTGATTAATTTTTTATTGCGAAGATTTTGCAATAAATACTACGAAGGATTAATGACTTCATCCAACTCACTTTTTAACCAAGGATCGCAGGTCATCCTTGTACGTGGTGGGCTTCATCCGGCTATCCTCCGCTTGACCCCTCTCCGGGTTCTGCATTACGAAAGCGATCAGGAACACGGCTACAGCCCCAAGGAAGGGGGTCACGCGAAGCCCCCAGCGCCAGTCGCCCGCCGCCGCCCCGGCGACCGAACCCACGATGTAACCGAACCCACTGGAAATTAATTGTTACATATAATATACACGTCATGGACTAGGTAATAAATAGAAGTATTTTTAGAAACTACGGAAAAAACTTAAGTAGATAACTAAATAATATGAATTAATTAAAAATTATAATTTCTATAAGAAAATAAAAGTATTCATAGTATTTCATGTATAAACATGTAAAACAAGATTGCATTGAAAATGATTCAGTACATATAAAGTACAATTATTGCCTAAGTTTAAAAACGTGGTAAAGATTATGAGTAGATTAGGTCAAGGATCGCATCGCATACTACAGATTTTTTCCTTCTTGGAAAAATAAATATAAGCTGTACTTATACAGAATAATGTGATTCCGCGAAACTCTATTCTACTTAGAATATGGCAATATTTATTCACTTCACTTTGTACGTGACTTTGTAAAATAAATAAAAAAAAATCTATACATTTCAATAAAATAATTTATAAAACAGTAACAACACGGAATTGAACAAACAATAATATTTAAAATAAATAGTTTCGAATCAAATACATCATTAATTATAATCATTTAAAATACTTTGATTAAAGCAATCAAATCTGATAACCCCAATTAGAAATATCAGTTAATAACTCATTCATTACACATCAAAATTATCTCGCAGTCTACTATCGATCTTATATTCTTAGCCAATTTAAAGCCAGTAATCTTAATAAAAATATTAATAAAACTCCACAGACATATTTAAAAACAAACATTGTAGACAAAACATTACCAAATATGCAATACTGATAAATGTATAAGCATTGTTATGTAAGCGAAATTACTTTTGGTAGCAAATTTATCAACTTTATCATTGACCAGTCCGAGTTAGTGGACATACGATATTAGTACTATCGAAATATTTTTCCAAAAAAAAAAAAAAACAATATGCCACATTTGGACAGGCCCATTTTATACAGAAAAACCATTGTTCTATCTTTGTATCGAATCCACTCGAAGTAGGTATAAGTCAATTTCCGATCGCCAAACAAACGCGCTTATGTAATTGACACATTCGATAAACCCGTGTAAACCCTTAGAATAGCTCTTTAACCAACACCAAAACATATCTCGTTTACAAATCACATCCTATTATTAGCCGACACGCTACAAAGAAACGACGTCAATATTATTAAAACATTCTTCTCCGAACAGTAAGGACCCAACCCTCCTCAAATTCAATGTCATTGACACGCAGGAAATCCTCAGCTCTAATCATAATTATGAGATGAAAACCGGTATCCGTAATTGTAACATTAATCAGACCTCTTTCGGTGACATATCAATTCTACGCTACGCTGTTTTAAGCATGAGTCACGACTTCGCCCACAATTTGATGGTCAACTTTATCTAGTGCGAGGAGATTATTGGCAATTGTGAAAAGCTGACATTATCGAGGTAGCTTTGTGTAGGAAGCATCATTTTAAAGGATTATCCTTGTTGAACTGGAAAATACGTATTAGCAATATTAATAACTATGTTATTTGTGCTACATACAACTTAGCACAAATATATAAAATAATAACAGAGCCAATATATCATAAGAGATTGCTTACAATGTTATGAACTACTTTACTGTTAGTTCCTATTGCAAAATAACGTTAATACTTTATTCTTTCTATTTTTATTCTGATGCTGCTATTTTTACCACTTGACATGTAAATAAATAGATCTAAAAATATCTAATAAACACATCTAAAAATACGATAAATCAACAACATAATAAGCACGCAATCACAGCCAATTAGTAACAATTATTATCGATCTATCATGCTTTTCGCCCACGCGTCCGCGCTCGCTGAAGTGAATTAAATGCTATTAAGCAATGTTCACAACATGTGTGACTTAACATTTACTGGAATAAGTAAGTTTAAAGGGTAAATGACTTTTTTTCATCATCATCAGCCCATATATGTTCCCACTGCTGGGACACAGGCCTCCTATGAGGGTTCAGGCCATAATCCAC
>NC_052113.1:2387345-2415740 GCF_012273895.1 Zerene cesonia | reverse complement strand
TTTTTTCAAATGCCTCCAATTTGAATCTTTACTTTTTACTAGCTAACCCGGCAAAAGCCGTTCATTGTTCTCTCTATTATTTTTAATCTTAATAACATTAGTCTCGTTAATTAAGTATCCTTTTTTTCAAGTTTGTGATCACACAGACATTCATCACTATCACTACGGCGGTGCCTATCGTCATATTTATAAACACGATTCAGCGGGTAATGTTCCACTGAGATCGCGGATCAATTTTTCCATCACTATCGGCTAACCTCTCGGCGACCCCGTCAACGGTTCAATTACCTATTGACGTTTATGTGATTGCAAAACAGACTGTATCGTGTGATGTCATTTCGGTAAATAAACCGAGACGACTGTGTACAAATA
The DNA here is from genome assembly GCF_012273895.1 of Zerene cesonia. NCBI lineage: Eukaryota > Metazoa > Arthropoda > Insecta > Lepidoptera > Pieridae > Zerene > Zerene cesonia. Next base: position 2,415,368 of record NC_052113.1, on the reverse strand, counting down.
TCATAACTTTACTCAGAATGTGAGTTTGCATGCACCCCGTGTAATATATTTGACCATATCGTATGATATGATAGAGGTCTTTCACTTAATTTTTTTGAACATCTGTCTCTACAAAGCTAAAATATGCAACGAAAAATTTACCCCTTAGAAAACTTACGTAGCATAAGTAGATGATTAAATTACCTTCCAACTGGTATGGCGAAGTAGAAAAATGCGAGCATCTTGGAGCGCACATTTCCGACGAACAGATCGCTTATAATGGTCGGCGCTATTGTTGAGTATGAGGCTTCACCTATACCCACTAAGCCTCTGAAGAATGCGAACGCCGCGAAATTCTGAAAATATCATGCATATATAATATTTGACCCGTAACGTTCTAGTAAGATTAGAATATATATGAGCTATTTAACTGAAATAATATTCCAAACTTTATATGCATGTAAATATTTTTCTGGAAAAGCACAATATATTGAAACTATACGCCACACCTTAAACAAAAAAATAAATTACTAAATTGTTAGCATAAATATCGAAAATCGTGGCATGTTAGGCTATAAATTCTCAATTTCTTTAAACTACTTACATTTCAACTTCAGCGTGTAAGATTAAGGAAAAACATAATTTATTTTACTGTTGAATACCCATCCATAGGCGATCAAACAACTAAATTAAGGATACGAGTATTAATAAGTAATTTATTTGCGCGTTTTCCTAAAGCCACAACATGTATAAAAATAGAATAGTAAAACACGCGATATTCATACTTCAGTAAAACCGCGTTAATTGTTTAACTTTTAGTGAGGGACGTTGATAAATTTCATCCTGTTTTATTTCAATTTATTATAAATCCTCTACTTTTAGTTTTATAGCATTTACAAGTTAAATAAAAGAGTTTACAGCTTAAATTATTATATTATTTCGAATGCCTAACAAAGTCGATGGTTGAATTTATAACTTATGTATCTACCCTTATTCCAGTTGAATTTCCCTTTGATTCAAGCAAAAAATAACGCTTCAGTAAAAAGAAAACTGTTCAGCATAAAATATAAAGAGAACCCACTACTCACCGGTATAAAAGAACCGACCAGCGTCGTGATGCTCCATAGAGCGACGCCAAAGACCATGATCGCTCGCCTCGAATACCTGTCGCCCAGGTAACCGAATATCGGCGCGAACACCATGTAGGCCACCACGAAGACCGTTTGCAACAAGCCGGCATCGTCGTCCTTGATATTGAATTCTTTTTTGACATCGTTGAGCACACCTAGAAGGAGAAATGTCAAGGTAAATAAAGGTTATGTTTCATTACAGCGATATATGTTTTAAGACAGCGATTACTGTTGTACTTATGATTCGAGAAAATATGAAGATTTGCAAGGACTCTTTCAAAACGTTAAGGAATCGTAAGGTTATCAATCAACTAATTCTATGGATATTGGCGTAATAGTGCGTTACCACAATTTTGGCCATATACCGTTTTATAATTAGTTCCTAATTAACCAACGATTATCATATACCATACATTTTATTATCATAAATCGTGAAATTACATGACTGTAAAGCTCAAAGGCAATTAATCAGAATCGAACAGTGAAAAATGTATAGGTGTACGTTTCACTCAAAAACTATCAATAGTTAAAAAAGTTTTGACACAGTTTTATTGTCTTAAGTGGTTTTAACTAAGGACTTTTAATGAAGTTGTTCAAAACTACTCTTGACTTAAAATTAAATTTAAATCACTGAAAAACCACTTTTCGGATGATTTAACACTTTTGTAACAAAAGGGTTGTGTCCAGTTATGAGTTATTACTGTAACATATTACATATATACTAAAATCTACAAGATACGTATGGGCAATTATAGCATGCAAGCTTAAAGTGACCTTGACGAGGTAAGTGGCCAGCGCTCGCTAAAATATGAAAACACTTTAACCGGAACTCCTAACCTGTTTTAATTAACACTTTTTGGGTTTCTGGAAAGAAGCTATCCACCTACAAAAACGCATACGAGACAATCCCTTGAATGTTGCTCGCTAGTTTATTTAAGTATGTAATGGGTAAAAAAAGTCTTTAGGCCGCCTATTTTTCATTCCAATTAAAACATTTTTTGTCATATTTATTCAGTTTTAGTGTATGTATATCATGCAACATTTTATAATTATCAAGATATAGACGACATTCACCCTACTCCAATATTAATTGTAGTTCATATATTGGCTGGACAAGTAACCATGACACTGCTTTTATTTAACTTGAATGACTTAGCGTCTTATTTAGAATTTAAATTGGATCTGACCCGCATATCTCTATACGTAAAAATGTTAAGTTGGTTCATGTATGCTTTAAAACTCAAAGAGTTTTGAAAACATATATTCCAAACCAGGATCTTATAAAAAAACCCACTGTAAATTGTTCCTCGTTTCAACCATGCAATTGTGAAAAGTGGCGTAGTGAATTGTGTAAATATTATAATATATACCTTCACAATTCACATAATATTATGAAGGTATCTATATCTACTTTTATTAATATAAGAGTCACTAAAGTTATCACCGAAGAGTATACTGTTATCACATCTGCAATCATGGTAGATAAGCCCAATAACAACACAAGGATATTAGTGATTATAAAAATTATATCGTTAACTCGATAAATCTACTGCAACTGTATAACGTTCACGATATCATTATTTTTAACAAAAACCCTAAACCGCCTTCGAATTGTCAGAACTAGACCAAATAAATAGGAACTATATAAAAGGAAATATGAAAGGCACCAGCTTTCAATAAAAAAAAATTTACAAATATCTGTTCAGCCAACAAGAAGTTTTGATTTAACAAATACAAAAAAAATACAGTGGCATTGATAACCTCCTCTTTTTTGAAGCCGGTTGAAAAGAACATTTAAATAAAACATATCTTGATCAAGAGGGAAGTGCGACCAATAACAATTATAACCAGCTGGTTGAGTGAGCTGGTTGAGTTTGTTTTATCAAGTATTAAAAGCACAAAAATTTTCTCCTTCCAATGATAAAAAGACATTCAAAAACATATATTGATTAAAACGGAGTAGGGCCAATTAAATTAATTATTGTTAAAACAAACGAGTTGACAATAACAATATATGTACGCGTGTATGATTCTTAAGGCCATCGAAATTAGTTTTTTTTTTACCAGTTACAACCGGGCTAAAAGACAAACCCGGTCATAAAAATAACGTGTAATTAACACAAATTCCATAGTATCTTCATTATGTAACAATTAAGAACAGCAATTATCTACATCCGCATACTTGTGGACGCGGAATCAAAGCGCGGATTCAAATTACAAGCACTTTGAATAATCGTATTTGCACATGCACAGACACACCCATCGTTTCGCACGATTTGCACGGTCAACAGAAACGCCCGATAACATGGGGGCAACCCAATATTAGCACGAGATACCCTCATTCGCTGAATCGGGATTGTTTGTTGAACAACCAAGGGTAACACGATTTAGATGTTCGTTTCCCCGCTAACACATCTACTCAATCCTCACGTTTTTTAAATTTTGCAAATTTATAGTTGGCAGCAAAATTGGTGAACATACATAAAAATCTCTTTATTTAATACGGTTGAAATTATAAATTTTATTATAAGCCGTTCAGAGCTTTACAAGTGAAAGCATAACAGGCAGAATGGTAGAAATTAAATAAGACGGATTTAAACATATACAATATGTATTCTCAATACTATCAAAATAATTACCAAATTTTATTAATTACTGCTAGCATTAAGCCCGTATCAAATGAATAATGGGAAACAATTTCTCAATTAACATAAGAAATTAACGCTTCCAGCGCCTCTAAGTAAATATAAAATATCTTTTCACTCATAATTGTATTTTAACGAAGTACTTCCGCTTAGATAGTAAATTTACTTTCTTAATATTTAAATTTTACTGCAATAGCTTATTGCCGGACATTGCTTGATACAATTAAGAGAAAAAAATCGTCTCATTTAAAGTACAGTGTTTTTCTAACTCTTTATCTAACTGATGTAGACATAGAGCAGTCGAAACAAATTATAAAGAAGTATCACCTAAATGGTAATTTATACGAACTCGAGGCATACACAAACCAATCTTTTTATAGCTCAAAGTAAAAATACATTATTTGAATAAGCCGATAACGGTGGTATATTCCATAGGAATTAAAAAGTATAATTCGTGCAGGCGCAATGTCAACCATCCTCTATATATTATTTACTTTATACTATGATCACTGTTTTGAATCTTAAATAGACGATACGTTTACAAAGGTCCTTTTAAATCGTTGTGACATATTTAATAAATCATTCCTTTGATTGCGTCCCCTTCGACACTATTGTTAATGCCGAGCTTTTATCGTGCTCAATACGTGAACGTGTACCTTTTTAACCGTCCCCTGATTAAACAACAAGAGGTTTTAATCGATATTATGAATGAACATGTCTGAAGCAAACGTGACTGAGTGTTGGTTGTGATGCATTTGTTTATTCCATGAATAAGATCTTAATCTATGCTTGTTGTGAATAGGCTGAAGTAGAATTGTAATACCATAAGACTCTAAAAGTACGACAACATGAATTCCGCAATTTCGACGCGTAAAGGCAGGTATGGAGAAAGTAAAATGATAAAGTTATGGTTCATATACAGAAAACGCGAGTGCCAATAGAAAGCCAAGCTTGCAACGAACTTGGTTTCCATCTGTAGCTGAATGAAAGGTATTATGAGAAATCACTATCACTCATCGTCCTACGATATTTTTAAGACTCTTTTCTCTGAGTGAATGGGTTCTAAAACGGCATGTTCCACATCGTTAGCTTTGTAATACGAGAATCTGTGATATCAACTTCATTCGAAGCGTCTTGGCTATTGTGTAAGTCGGAAGCACGTTAGTTTGTGAATTGGAGTTTTTGTACCCGAAATAGTTAGTCATCATTTTAAAAAAGTAATACAAGCGTTAACTAAAATATTACGCAATAAAATCTTAATACTAGCTTAATTTTTAAATGCAAAATAATGATAGCATTCACAATCGGAAGTGTAATAACACCTCAACAATAATCGACAATAGATTTGATCTTGACCTTGCTATGATTACCTACTATAGGTCAGAAAAAACAAGTCAACTGTGTAATTTATTGTTTATTGGGTAAACTGCAGACGTCTCTGTATAACTTATCAAAAGCGACCAACGACCTTCATTTCTTATTGGTGCTGACGTCAAATCGCGTGTTTAGAGACTACGTGACGTCTACGTCACTAAACGCAGTCATACGTACAGCCAACGTAGCGTGGGGGCGCCACCGCCGCCGAAGCCGGCGCGGCCACCGTGCCGCGTGCGCCCGACTAACGTACAATGTATCACGCCATCTTCTTCAGCCAATCACAGACGCGGACTCGTGGCGCGAAAGATTACAGTACTTGACATGTAGGTACAGAGCACAAATATCCTCTCGGTCAAAATGACGAAATATTGTTGTTATTTTTAAGTGTTTTATAATTAAAACTAGGCAACGCTAAACGGGAATGGTAGCATTCTGGGTTAAAATGTAATATGTTTGAATATGTGCCAAGGTATGATAATGTGAGGTTTAAACCAGATTTTACTAGTTCAACAATTGCAAGTAGTGAATTCAATATTCTTTCATCATCCTAATAGATTACACCTTTTAATAGATTACATTTCTCATTTTAACGCGTGCGAAAGAATCACTTTTATTGGAAGATTTGTCATGGTAAATTATAGTAGACATATAGGGAAATGTAGTATGTACCGATGCAGTCGGCATTTCATTTCCGGAACGAAGTTTCGTTCGATGAATGACATTCCATCAGGCTATCTATGTTAATCGAGTAATGTAAAGGCAGACGATGAGCGATGAGTGATGATACATTGTTATTCCTTCAAAGAGACGATGCCTTAAATTGAAAAAAAAAAACACTGTTTAACCTTACTACAACAAAATGTTTCTAAACAATATCAAAATGACGTGAAAATTATGCGATATTTAAAATAAAAAAACAAATTGTGAAAACAAATGACTCCTACAGCGTCATTAGAATTTGAATCTTTTCTAATATTTTCTTCTTTTTTACAATAGATTGTTTAAATGACAAAATAGGCCATGAGTGCATGAAGAAATAAATTAAAGTAAAGATGACACCGGCCAGTAAAAGGTGAAGGGCGATTGCGAGTGCTTCTATTGTTTAATCCTTCATCATTAATTAGAGTATTGTAAGTACACTCGCCCTGGTATATGGTAAATTATACGTGAGTCGCTCGACTTTATTTTCAACGCCAGCTTTTAATATTAGACGCCGAAATATCATGTCGTCTGCGACAATATACGAGGTAGTACGTTAGGAAAACTCTTTTTTCACAAGAAATAGAATGATGATAAAACTCTTAAAGATGTTCTTCTTCTTATTCAATAAACTTTAAACATTTAGCGGTATAACCATAATATTCATAACGTCTTACAGATTAGGCGTACCAAACTGAAGACGCATCACATAGTTTATTTTTAAATAGTTGCCCATGTTTTTATTTTTATAGCTTTCGCTACAAACTGCTTCCGACGATGGACGTTAAAATATTTTATTACGTTTCCTACGCTCTTTGACAACCGCTTCATTATCTAAGTTTCTGGTTGAAAATCTGAAGGACCTTTTAACGTTTTAGCGGCTTATCAATAAGCAAACTGGGGCGCCGATATATAAAAATTCACAACGGCACATATTTTATAACCGTAGTTTTAGATAAGCTTATGGGCCGGTAAAAATCTAATTATATTTGCTCAAAAATCTTCCATATTTTTTATACAGACAAAGAAAGGCAATTAAAGATGTTGTACTCGGTATAAAAAATCTGTTGCTTATACTAAAAAATATAATATAAAATTATTGGTAGACCACGTGATAAGATGTGAATGAGACTCGATACCTACACACATGTATCTAATTACCAGTTACTTAAGGATACCGCTTCACAATACAAGTGGTTAGTATGTACTTATTTCATAAATACCTGGTATCGAAAGGTATCTATGACATGCTTATGAAAATTCCAACTAAATGTGACGCGATAAAAAACGTTTATATGTAATTATGGTTAAGTAAATACAAAACTGCAACGACAAGCGAGATTTATTTTATAATCAACTACTTGAACACTAGGTACCTATACTAAATTGTCCAAGAAAAAGATCTTGATTTTGAATTAGAAGGAAGCAAAATAAAGTCACTATTAAAAAGTACACCACAACACTCGTACGACCCAAAAAGTTAACAAATGTGAAATAATAAGCAACATAAAAATACTAGAAAACTCTGAGAAAAGTAAATGTGAGCTCTTAAGCTAATAAAATCCAGCTTTTTACGACACTAAATTCACACTTTCATTAAATAAAAATATACTATAAACAGACCATACAAGAAACCACGCATACGGCGTAACTATCAAACGAAAATTTTATAACCACTCAAATTAAAACACGTTTTTTAAGAATGTTCAGTAGCTGGAGTTTGCTGTACCAATATTTCACGCGTTCTTTTCTTTTGTTTCAATAAAACAAACTTTTTGAACGCCTAGTATTAATGAAGCGTCTCGTTAGTGGAAGTACAGTTAAAATTATTGATTATACCGTAAAATAAACTATATTATGTGTCAATTCCACAACAGAATTATTTTGTAAACAATGCTTTATCCAAGTTCCTACCACAAGTTTAATATCAGGTAGATACCGACCTGACGGTAAACTTGTGGTGTAACATTGCAACACCGTGCAGGTTTTATCTTTCAGTGATACACCGCGGTCAATTACTTAATCCAGTACAATATATTAAGGTAATCTTGTAGGGATCAAGTGTTTTGTAACATTTCACGTGTTTATCGTAGGTACCTACATATTTCTGTTAAGAATTATGAGCATAATAAATATCGATATCGGTTATAACATATAGCTTCTTATTATTTTTGTAAACAAGAAAAATAACAGATGACACATTTTTTAAATACAATTATATAAATTACAAGTAATCGTATACTATGAATACTATGTTCATAAAACAATAATTATACGTTTAAAGTAAATCCTTATCCTTATAAATATATGTATTTATGAATAATTATAAAAAAAAAATTCAATACTGATTCGTAAAGGTTAATTATTATCATACCGGTGTTCTTTAATTACGTATCTTTTGATGGAACTAATTACCTCCAAGTGCGGCCTGGATAACCGATGGGATTGTTTTAAGGCAATCCTTCTGCATAAAGGGCTGCTACAGCAAAAAATATTGATATTTTTATATTAAATATCTTGGAAGTATAATAATGTCTAATATTTCTACGAACCGCAATAATCCCAGAATCCCTGAAACCATAAAGTTAAACTTTTTTCTTCTATTAGAGAAGGCTCTAAGAAAATGCAGGTAAATTTGACAGTTTTTCGAGCATTTTAGCATAATTATGTTCATTCCGCTTCACAACTTTATCATGGCGACATAAAGCAATTTAAACCCACCGCAGGGTGGGGTAATCTCAATGCAAGAGCGACCCAATTCGTGGCACGCGACACATTTGTTATGAATAAAATAATGATAATTAATTCTTTTATGTTATTTAATTTTATTTCAAACTAGAGCTATCCGCTCGTTCCATCGCCCGCGTTGGAACGAGCGGGTATATCAGAGGAAAAGATTCACACTTCACAGTCTTGGGTTTATTCCCGCATAGTTTCCGTTCCCATGTGATTTTCGGGTCAATAACTATACTATGTCCTTCGTCTGGTCTCACCATATATTATTTATATAATATTCAAATCGGTCGGTTCAAGCAAGCAAACAAACAAACACTACAGCTTTATATATATTAAGGTATATCACATTTCCTTTCCGTTAAACAGAACTGTACTCTTATTTTTGGATAACATTCATATAATTGGAAAAACAGCATGAAGTTTTTTTTTCTAGTTTTTCAATATGTGCCAACCCTAATAGTGGATGAAGTGACTCTAACATACAGCTGCAACGCATTACCTTCTCAATTGCGGAGCCCAATATTATTTGCGTCTTCAATCATTTAAACTTGAGATGCTGAGCCTGTAGGTAATTCATTCTAGATTGAATTATTTCTGTTCAATGATATTTCATACGCTGCATAAGACTATATAGGAGATGGCAACTGAAGTTATGATTATTTCTGGCGCAATTAATACATATATAATAATATGTAAAACGCTTTCAGTTTATTTAATTTTTTACAAAAGAAAACTGTAATCACAAAGACATCAGGCATTTTGTTCTTTCATATTATAATGATTTCTAAAAATGAAGCCAGCAAAATATTTAGTAATATATATGTACATTGAAAAAAGAAAATTATGTACTTTACGATAACATTATCATGCAATAATATTACCGCTTGAGCAATACTCAATTACAAATCGCGTCCTTCACTGAAACGCAAACAATTCAAACTTTCTCGATATATTTTTAATTCCGACCGACCTCAACGCATAACCGTTATATATAACAGATTAGTCCCAATTAGATAAACATAGAAAATTACCCTTATATCCTAACATTTGTAATGGCAACATTTCAAGTCCCTATAAATCCCATCACACAAACTATGGTGACGCTCACCTACATGCATGGTAAGCCGCAGCGGATACGTTATATCTCAAACGGGATGTGGGATTTTGATGGGATTGCAAAACAGGAAGAGTAAAGGTAACGGATATGAGTGTAAAGTCTAAACTCTAAAGGTTATCTTGGGGTTGAAACCATTCCGACTATCGTCTTCATAAATTAAGATATTGAACAGCAATTATTAATGTAAGATTACAGTAAGACATAGTTTAATAAAGTGCCCACGAAAGCTAATGACCGAACTAATTACTAGAGCGTATACTTATAAAAAAAACATCGTTCGATACAATTCACAACCTACATCATGTTTCTCATGAAATTTCATACGTACGAGCGGGTAGCGCAAGAAAGTTATGTAAATGCATCACGTTAATATGCATGTTATTGTTCTTTTATGCAATATTTATGACTAAATATATTTGATTTGATTGACTATATAATACTTTTAATTCATTGCACGCTCTTTAAGTATACTCGGAAAAAGGGAATAATGATTAGCATTGCTGTGAATTTTCTTTGTGATCATATCTGAGAATCATATGTACATATAATATTATTATCAATAAGAAATTTGAATAGAATGATAAATCTTTACACTTATCTTTTAATTTCATAGGAAAAAAACACAAGGAAGTTTAAAATACACATATTGATAAGATAAGGTTAAATACTTATATACATCATGATGATAATAAACAACGTGAAATCTTTAACTCTTATTCCCAATTATCGAACTCGATGGTTATTCAACTATCCCTAATGCTCATTGAGTATCTATGATAAGGCAACACTCAAGTGTCCTGGGAACGGGTTGAGAAACGAGGACAAACATAAAACAAAGTGGTATAACACTTTGATAGAATAACGTTCAATTTGTAGTTGATATCGCTATAAAACAGTATCTACCATGTACATATATATGTTCTTTTGTGTCACTAGCACCATTCCTGTGACCTTTACGTAATATCTGCATTACACGAACTTCACAAACACGCGCTGCGTATTTTTTCCATAAGACAAAAATGACATAACAACTGCAGAGTTAGTATTTCAAAATCATACAAACGTACAATTATAATTTTAATAAAATACATTTTTTAAAGAGTATTCCAAAACCCATATTACATTGGTAATATTTACGTCTTCCCAAGTACTCAACGACCCATCAATCTATGATAATAATATGCACGGACTGATGATAACTTAAATCTTTAAAAACTAAACTAACTAAATCAATGCATCAAAACATTTCCATTGTAACAAGGTCTGTCAGACAGCGCGCCATAAAAATAATATACAAAAATTCAAGTTCATTCGAGGCTTACACCATTCTAACTCACGATCCTTTATCTAAATTATTCATCTCTAAATTCAATGTTATGCAAGTTTTATTACATATCATATAAATGTGTAAAAGGTTGTTTTATTAGGTTGCGCTGTATTTATGTCTTGAGAAGTACATTTTATGGGACACGTATTATATTATAGATATACAGAATGAGCGCACAACCTTTGATCGTTATTTTTTTTCCCGCTCTTTTTCGTGTCATCCACACTTGACACAACTATGAGATAAGTCGCAATAAAAACCTTACACTTTACGATTTCTACGAGTAAAAGGGACCGATATTTTAAGTTACGGCTTCACCTCAATAGGTTTTACGATTTCAGTTAAACGGCTATTAGTTTGAAGTGGTATTCAATTTCAAACGTTTGCGAGGAATTCCAAGACATTTGCACATGCGTCTCGGTTTCTCTTTCAGTTTTTTTACTAAAGTTCAAAGTATTAAGTAAAAAGTATTAGTATAACTGTATTAGTAAAGACTATCTGAAAACAAGTGATAAATAGAATAATCGCAAGTAATAGAAAAAACATGGTTTGCTTTCTAACTAATTAATTCCATATAAAAATTGAGAAAACAAAAAAAAAATCAACGTCATAACCAGATGGAAAGACCGGAAAATTTTACAAGCAAGTTATTGCTTTGCAGTCAGCTATTTTCTACGAAACGTATTATGGTAGCGTCAAGACCAGAAGCACGCTAGTGAGTAGTGACCACGGCCTCCCTTTCAAGGAACCCCAAACACATTAATATAAATTCCTTCCAAATACCATATTTTTAACCCCTCACTGAGTTGTACACGTTTACAGACGTAACCTTTCACATAATTCAAATATTAATCGACGTGTACACACCCGCACCCCAAAAATAATTTTAAGGGGACAGCGGGATCCCTTTTATTACACGTCAAACGCAAACTCACTGTTTTGTATGCCTTTAACAAAACTAATAAAATGATAGAACCATTGAAAAAAATACACTTTTTCTTTCATTAAATTTTTTACGACTAAATTTCCTAATAATTGATGCTGAAATTGAAAACATAACTCATATTATTGCATTCCTCTTGTATGTAATGTCGGTAAGATATCTCTCAAGTGTACAACTTGGCATGTCGTCGAAAGACAAAATACGTGCAAACACGCACACTGCTACAAAAACTTCGCTCAACTGATACCTTGTGTCGTGTTGTTTTGGTGTAAAAGTGAAAAATGCAATGTAGATAGATATAGATACAATTTACGAACATGAACGTAATTTCAAGCACAACCAATTAGTTCCAGATTTATTATATGACTAGGTTTTTATAATATAATTTTATTTTACAATATACAACACGTAACAATTTTATTTATGATAAAAAAAAACAAACCAATAGGACTTGCACAATATAAAATAGATGGCTTTGGCTTATTGCATAAGGTATCGTTGTGCCCAAAATTTATAAATATTCTTTTAATATTGTAATCAGAAGATTATTTGAAATAAAACTTTAATAAAACATGAAAATCAGTGATTCCACGTCGTCATCTATATTTTCATCTTGATCTTCGTTCACCTCAGACGCAATGATTAGTCCATGAAACTCAACATGACGTCACACGGGTGGCGTGATTAACTCCATTAGTCATAGGATTGTATGTGTACTCGTATCATGATTAATTATAAGATATTTGCTTATTTTGTGAGTAATTCGGGAGATTTATGTATAAATACTTTCAAATCCTTACTAGTTCTATTGCCAAGATGCTCTGCCTTGTGGGGGATGCTTTAATTATATAATCACGAAAACCACTCTGCGAGATTACCTACTTGGAAAACCAATATTTTATTACGCATGGTAGCTATTTATAGGAAGTAGCTATTTATAGTGCGTGCTTCTATTGATAACTGGCCTCATCGTTTAAAGGACTGTATTGCAGCCAATGGAGACCACTTCGAATAAGCTTTTTATATTTTTAATTGTTTTATATTTATGTATTAAACTGACACACTGTAAAAGTAATAAATGTTATTTGCAGTTAACAATTTTCTTTTTTCTTTATTACAATATTTATGGCAAGACTAGGTATATACAAGAATTGCTCGTTTAAAGGTATAAGATACCATTTGAACAGCGAGATTGAGACTACTTGTAGAATCATTGACATCTGCTTACTACTCTTTAATAATAAGTTCTTACAATATCTTATTAAGAAAATACGCGTAAGTTGTTAAATCTGAAAAATATTATCTACTATAAGATATCTTAACAGCAGAAACATAAAGCATTAATCTGTTAAACGATGTTAGTAATGTACTAACTAATAACCCGTAGTAAATTATGATACAAAGAAACGATTCAACAGACACAACCACTATCAGTGCCACCTTGATATAAAAGAGACTATTAAATATTTAAACAAATGTGTAACCGTGTATGATCAGCAAACAAACGTAATGTATGCGTAGTACATGCCATACGCAATGGATGCTCATGACTCAAAAGTAAATGAAAGTACATGATGACGATTTTTTTACGCATGCGCGCTTGGGTATGCGCTTGACCACGATCTCGCAAGCTCGTAAGCGAAGATGTTGTTTAAATTAGACCGTGCTTCCCTAGGAGGCACATGCACATGTCCGGATACATGAAACGTCCACCATATAGTGGTACTCTAAACCTATATATCTTGACGAACGTCGGAAGAGGTGAGAGAGATGGCGGAATCAAATTGTGTAATTCCTATTATATTAAACCCTCATAGGAGGGCTGTGTCCCAGCAGTGGGAACATATATGGGCTGATTATGATGATGATGAATTCCTATTGTATTGAATGTGCTTTGTCCCTGACCTACGGTAGACATCTCGATAAAACAGATAAGATAATGAACAAATGAACTAGTGCTACAATGGCATTAGTACTTTTTACCACGTCTCAATAGAAATTAGTCATCAACTAATCAGTGCAAATTGTCCAACTGAAATTGCTACACTGACAACATTATCTCGCATACTATTGCGAACAAAATACAAACGTAGTAACGTGAAAAGAATTTCACTTATCACACATTTCTTAAGGTACACATGCAGTAAGTTAATATTTTGCTACTGTGTCTGCATTCTTAAATTAAGCTTCATTTGCCTTCATAAGATGCACCTTTCGGTTTTTGCGTATAATTAATTATTGTTCAGCCAGAATCGCCCCTATGCAGCTGCCCCTATAATTATAGCTTTAGATTTATCATCAGATGGCAGTTATTTGAACAGCAAACACTTACAAAAAACTCATGCACAAGTGCGAAATGGTCCACGGGGAAATCAACAGCTCCCCACGAAATATGTTTGCTCAAATATCGTAACCGCGTGTTTATCTAGCACTTAAGTGAACCGTTTTAAAAAAAAGTCTACATTATTTGAAACAGGTTTATATATCGTTCATAATACAATACCGTTTTAGTTATGCATATTTTAAGGATGGTATTGTCTGTCGAGTGGAGTAAGCCCACGCGCCGGATTTGATGCGGGAGATTATTTCCCAGGACGTGACGTCGACCCTTCTTGGGTGTTCGACATTCGAAACATTTTATAGAACGCATTCCCAAAAAAAGGCCATCACTCTACGAAATCGGTAGAGAATTAGTAAAAAAGCTTTACCATTAAAGGAATTACCTTAAAAGCTTTATCGATTATAGTCGATGTGGCCTTATTCATTGACGTCGCCTGATCATACGATAACGGTCGCTCGTTCCATTAGTTCATTAGACATTATTTCTGTTCGAACAACCAGTGAATGTTGGTTGGATATGAATATTTACGATACGCGTTGACTGCATACTGCGTAAACAAGTAAAATATTGGGCTTCCCATTGACTATCTTATTAATGACCGTTGGCATAGTTGAAAGAATTCTTAGATATTTATTTAATGGACTTTTTTATGCACTGTTTAGGGACAGAACAAACAGTTTATTGAAGGATGTATTCCGTCATGCAGAAAGGATGCATGATAGCATGGAGACATAATATGAATTATTTGCGTACAACAAAAATCAGTACATATCAAATATATTCTTAACACAAGATAGTCAGCATATGTAGGGGACTCAAGTCTCAAGTGTCAAGTGTGAAGGAAAGTAAAGGGCACTGGCCGGAGAATAATATGTACTTACGTGGAAACCATTGATTCAAGACTACGCGTATTTGTTTAGGAAAATAGGAAAATCTTCGTAAACAAATTCTTTAAGTACAAAACATATTTATTGCGTCTAAAACTGGGGCTGTTTTGATGTTTGCGACCTATTGTGACGAAAATCAGTGACGCTATACAGTAAACACGTGTTTTGTAACTGTTTAATACACGCGTCATCATTGCATGAAGATAAAACGGAGTTTTTAATCTATTATAATCCCATTAGCATTTGGGGAAGTTATAAAACTATGACAGCTATAACACAAAACTGAGATGAAAGTGGAGGATTACCTAATGATAAAAAAGGCGTGATGCCTTTACATAGCTACTTCCAGATATGCATTTGCAGATAAATTTTTCAAGTGGGTTTACCATACAAGGGTTCTGTGCTTATTATGATAAATATTATATTTCACTTACAATATTTGTTGCAAATATGTATAACATAACTTAGTAAATTGAATAATTTGGGTAATTTGAAGAGGAATACATAAAAATATTGAGTATTCCACAGATTTTGGTACTCATGCACCACTTCTTCCTGGACTCACCCTATGCTATGAGCTTATGTATATTAATATTACTAGCTGTGACCCGCGGTTGAAACCGCGTAAGTCCGTATCCCGTAGGAATATAGGTATAAAAAGTGCCTATGTGTTATTTCAGTTGTCCAGCTATCTACAAAGCAAAATAGTATTATTATTCACCAATAGATGCATTGCAATCGGTTCAGTAGTTTTTGCGTGAAAGAGTAAAAGACGCACACATACATATGCATCCATCCTCACAAACTTTCGCATTTATAGTATTATTATTCGCCAATAGATGTCAGGAAGAGTCGCTAAGTTTAAGTCGATAAAACACGAATATGACATTTTCTAAAAAAGATTCCTAGCTAGATCGATTTATCGCCCCCGAAACCCCCTATGCCTTCCATTAAAATCGTTGGAGCCGATTCCTAGATTCCAATTATATATACATATATATCTATACAAGAATTGCTTGTTTAAAGATATAAGATAAAGCTGAAGATTTTGTTTGTTTACTATTATAAATGGAACTACTGGTCCTATTTGAAAAATTCTTTCAATGTCAGATAGCCCATTTATTGAGGAAGGGTACAGGCTATACCAGGGGCAAAGCCGGGGCGGACTGCTAGTCAGTAATATATTGATGGGGATAGCCTTGTAACATCAATCAATAGTAAAACTTACTTTACACAATATTACCTTACAGAATTAACCGCAAAATATAGATTTCAATGAAAATTATCATTTGGTTATAATAATCACATAGAACATAATATAATCCAAATACACTGAGTTGCTTATAAACTATAATATTATATGTGCTACAGGAATCATTTACCAAGATTCTATCAGTCATGTTATTTTGTAAATTGTCAAACATGTGAAATTTGATTAGCCATTCGGTTTTCTTAATTCTTTTAATCAAAGGTAAATAGGGATAAATATATATTTTTAAAGATATTAGTATAGAGATTAAGAAGGTATAAGACCACTTGAAAATTTCACAAGGATGTTGATTGGTTGATCATATTAATAATGTATTAAATGTAAAATTACCATTTTTTAGCCTATCAGTTACGTCATAAAGAGAGTATATCATTAATAATTACTTTAAAAAATATGTTGATTCCATTTAATTTGTGCATATCACTAATATGACTTATAGCAAATATTCAGGTTTTTGTACTCCTAACTAATCATAGCAAGAATGCGAGGGTAGTTCTAAAAATAAAGTTTTTCCTTATTTAATTAAAACAAGTATTCAAATGTATGTATGTATTTGTATGTAACTAGTAATATCAAATTTGTTGCATATATTTGATAGAGCACAAGAAGTCAGTCCAATTTGAAACAATCTTATCGGAAGAACCTTACCTGCTATTGTAAATCTGTCCATATAGTTGATGAGGTTGACGAAGCACAGGATTCCAACAGTCATGTATTCTATGAAAGTAACATCACTCAAGGTTTCCCTCCTTCTCGTCTGCTTCTCTTGCAGGAGCGCGGTAGCAGAATCATTGTCACCGTTTATCACCAACTGCTGATTTGATGTATTGGGTGTTATACTATTCTGGTCCATGTTCACTACCAATAAAATTTGAAAATTGTATGATATAACACCCTCAGCCACTTGACCGTAACGAAATCAGAAAGAATTTTGAAAGTTCCGATTACAAAATAACTAAAAACTATATAAAACTTTTAGGAAGAACAAATATTTAAAAAATAAATAAAAGTTTTATAGTATCAATGAATATTTTCGATAAATTAGTTTAATATTTAGTATTTACGCGGATATAGCGACGACACGCGCGATCCGCGGCGTAACAATTGACAACTAACTCGAGTCTAAACGACTAAGAATAAAAATTTTTTAACGTCAAGTGCTGACGTTTACACATGAAAATTTAACCATAGCTTAAACGATTCAATACATACACATACAAAAATAAGAAAAAGGTATATTTTAATGATAAATTTAAGAAGTTAGATATCACTACTCTTCATAAATGAAATTTTTAAATAAACCACTTTTACGGATGATACAATCAAGTATACTTTTAATAATACTTTTCAATAGCTATTCAGTACATGGTTATCTTTAAAAAGACCCTCAGAGTCAGAATACCTTAGTACTCTCGCAACGTAGAAGGTACCACATCCTACAGAAAATCGCCGAATTGATGAACATGACAATTTTTTTTGTACGTTTCAATAGTCTTCTTATTCCTTACTTTTTTGAAGTGGGTATTGCATTTGCGGTAATGATGATTTACTATTAGAGGAACCACTTCGGTTGCCCGCAAAAAATTTCTACTTATTCTCTTAATTAATACCTTATATGCATATGCATAAATACCTATAAAATATAGAGGCATGCTCTGATGGTAATTGTGCATGGTGTCATGTCCCTTTTTGAAATTGACACGTATTACTCATAGTCTATGGTTACTGTAAATTGACTGCGTTGAACATATTACTAATCTGTGTTTGACTTCTGAAGTTACTTTTATAAGTCTGTGGTTTGAAAATAGAAATTGAAAACAGGAACACCAACTAGTGAACTAGGTACCGAGTGATCGGATCGGCTAAAGTAAAATAATAAATAAACTAATATATACGCTATTTTTTAAATTTCCAACAAATTGTCCTTTATTATTGAATTAAAATTCACAGAATTTCATGTAGAGCTACCAAAAAATAAACAGTGAGTTCTTACTTTTTATAGAATAACAGATACAGTTACTTTCAATTTACATATTAATAACTAAACTCAACATTAAAGTAATGGGTAAATTGATTTATGTTGTTACTTTGTATACCTTCTGCAGTTTTGTATTAGTAACTGCAAAAAAATATGAAGACAAAGAAAAACCATCTTGGGCAAAAAAAGATATTCGAGATTTCACCGACGCTGATATGGAAAGGTATTTTATTTACACTCATTACATTATTGTATTCCATTACTTAATTATTTTTATGTCCTCCTCATTCATTTAAAACGCACATTTACAGTTTAATATGCACTTGATAAGAATTATAAATATAATACTGATAACCTATGTGGATTGATACCAATTACTGGTGAAGTTAAAATTATTAGTAAAAACAATTATTGAACTATTAAAGTTTTCAGCATCATTTTTACTTAACATCACGAAATCTAAATTTACTAAAATAACTAAAATATTCACTTGTACATTTTTCCAGGCTTTTTGACCAGTGGGAGGAAGATGAGGAACCATTACCTGAGGATGAATTACCAGAACATCTGAGAAAACCTCCAGTTATTGATATGACTAAATTGGACATGTCAAACCCAGAAGAAGTACTTCAACAAACAAAGAAGGGACAGACACTTATGATGTTTGTTACAGTCGCCAATAAACCTTCACGTGCCCGAACTGAAGAATTAACAAAGATATGGCAAACTGGCCTTTGGAGCAATCACATTCAGGCTGAACGGTAATAGTTTTTAACTAATTGTGTGCATCAATCTTTAATATATTAATTATTCTTTAATGTCATAATCATTCATCAAGATTACAGGTTAAATTTCTGCATGTTTTTCCAAATGTCAACACACTCACCTCTCTTCTTAACTACAATCCTAATATGATTTTGACAAAGGAGTAGAGTCAATATTCTATAATAAAGTCGTGAACATATAGTTTTTGAGAATATGTTCTCATATTATGCTATTCACATAGTATGCTATGTAATTTATTATTAAACACACCTTTACAGTTTAACAATGTGATTTATATGACAAACTATGCTTGTATTATAATTTTAAATTGTGTAATTTTCAGGTATCTTATTGATGATGATAGAGCTATATTTATGTTCAAAGATGGTTCTCAAGCTTGGACGGCAAAGGAATACTTTTTGGAACAAAATGAATTAAAGAATGTCCAGCTAGAGTCACAGACATATGAAGGAAAGAACCCTGATGTTAAGAACACAGCTTTAAGAGATGAGTTGTAGGCCTGAATAAGAGAAATTTGTACAGTTTTACATAAGGTAAATAAATAAAAGACTTGAGGAAAAAATAACTGTTTTATTTGACTGTGGTAGAGTTAAAAGGCATCGGTAGCACGGAAATGTTCTTCATCAATTGTAGAATAAATATGACCTTCGTTGCACATCAATTCCAGAATGTTCCTAGAAATAAAAGAATGGTTGATAGAGATTAGTATATCAATAATTCTTTTCATTTGGTCACATAAGTTAGCTCAAGAAAAGGCACATTACTTTACCTTACAAAGGTTTTATAAGATGATCTTCACATAATTATAAAATAATTTATTTAACAATATCATTTAATTTAAGAATTGAATATTCTCAACAGCATTGTAACAGTGGGAGAACTTGATAAATTCTATATTGATATAATAGTAACAAGTAAAAACACCATGTGAAAAACTTAATACTTACTCAAACTCAACACTGGGCATTTTATCCTTCAAGGTTGCATATATATCATCCTTGCTTATACCCTGCTCAAGTGTAGAAGCCCTAATAAGGTTATATACCATCATTTGACGTTGGTTCAAACCATTTACTGAGCCAGTATCCATACCAGCAAGAGAGTTAGCTGGCACATTATTCGTGAAATTGCTTGTAGTATCCATATCTTTTACCTGAAATTTTTTAAACAATTTACCATCAAATGAATAGGAATTTCATTTTGTATTTTATTAAATACCAGAACAGATATGATTTGTGTCTTGAAAAAGAAATCATTATATGATAAATTGCATGTGTGTGTAACTAAATTTTACAAATTAACAAATATATTGTGTCTGGCAATGACTCTGACTGAATTCTAGACTCCTTCAGTCTATATATTTTTGCAGTTCAGAAAATACACATACTCAGAGATGCTTAATTTGTGAACTAGCAACTTAAATTCACTGTTTGATCAAATCATTTTCATTAGTACCATTAAAAGTCCTGTGAAGCCAACTAAGAGACCCAAACAAATATGTTAACATGAAATGAGTGCAAAACAAACCTTCTTGCTTTCTGCTTCCATTTTGTATCTGTTATTTATACATTGCAAATAATGAAATACAATGGCATTTACATCTGTGATGGGCATGATTTTAAAAGCCATTAACACATTCCTCCCTTTGTTGGCTCTAACATTTCCATATATTTGAATATAATCATTTACTTGTACTTGTGGTGAGCATTTGTCCTAAAATAAAATTTATATGATAAAAAAAAATTTGAATACAAGTATTCTATAGTTATATCATAACATTTTTTATTCCAATCATAACTTACAGTAACAATTTAATATAAAATACTCACATCCTCCTCCATAGCTTCTTGATCAATCCACAATACAGCTTTCATCCTGCCAGTCATATCCTGGATAGTATATGTTATCTTTGTGCTCTGTACTTTAATATTCCTTACTCTCGCAACAATGGAGACTATCTGAATTGAAGTGCCCCATATGTTGATGCCATCGTCACCACAATGTATTGCTTGCTTAATCACTATTGGTGCTGTTCTTGAGGCTCTGCGACCCTATTGCGTTAATTTTAGAAATATTCATTATTATAGACAATATAAAGATAGCCTAGTGCATTTAAGGTTCTATCGCCATTTAGTATCTATTTCTTCCAGTGAAAAAAGAATGCTAAGGATAGTGAAATTATAATTGTAATCAATATCAATATGATTCAAAAAATAGTCCAAATGACATTATACAAATCTAAACAGAAAAAACAGGTATTACGTATCAGATTCGTTACGGTATTTTGTTAAGCCAATTAAGATTTATTTTTTAAGTTAAAAATTAAAATGAAAATTAGAACTTAGATAAATTATGTTCTACTAACACTTTTTGGACCCTTGTTTGGGGTCGCAGCATTTCCAAATTGACTTGTTGAATTTAAGAAACCCCCACCGGCAACGGACTGATCTGAAACATAACTTTATTATTACAGAAGTTTCTAACGAATGAAGTATAACGATTTTTTAAACCTACCGTTCCACATTTCGAAGTATCCTTTTTGTATTTAACCGAAAAATATAGAAAATAAACACAATCGGGTGAAACACTATCAATTCCAGATTCTAGATGTGTTCACACTCAAGTTTTCTGTATTTCAAATTGGATTCTATTTCTAAATTATTTGCTACCTATTTCCAAAGTTTGCGCCTTTTTCAATACAAAATCTGACATAAATCTGAAATGTCAGATTTTGTATTCGACATATTTTGACGTTCTTAAATGTCAGCATGGAAAACTTGAATGTTACAATATATCTAAAAGAAGTACCAGCGTAGAAAAAAGAAAGAAGGACAATTAAACTAGGTACCCAGTATTATTATAATTTAATAATTGTAGCACTTCGTACTCTTTACTTGTCTTGTAAATAAGGTATCTCTACAAATTATGAACGTCATCTTTCAACGCTACATAGGATTCACTAATAACTAGTAGAGTTATAATTTTAAATTAATTATTTATTTAGGTAACATTAGTATAAAAATGTCACTAGAATTGGCGCGAAATATTTTTTTTCACTTTCAAATTGTAGTTCAGATTCTAGGCGATTGGTAAAACATTTTAACAATGAGGAATTCAAACATTTGGAGATAATAATAATTATATTAATAGCCGCACTGTAACAATCACCCAATAAAGTGTGCCAGAATTGAAAACATGTCTAAAACCTTGTTAAATGAAAATATTTTTTACGGCAGACTGTATATGTAGAGTAAGCAAATACCGATTTACGGTTTATCACCATCTAGTATTGTTAATACATATACTTTACAACGCTGTGTTGTAGGTGTTATAGGTCATAGTACTAGAATAGCTGTTGTCTGTGTTATCTTTTGTCATGTATTAGAACATATACTTTAATTTCTGTTATAAGTGCTTTCATGCGTTGTAATTATTTCTTTTTTATTTGAATTGTTTTTGAAGCAACTAATAAGCAAAATTTATACATATATAGTAATATTATGCTAATTTAATTCGTTCCAAACAAAATCTTACGGTTTTGCCGTATATTATATGTAATTGTTAATGTCTAAATTTAGCATTAATGTCAAGGTCTAGAGTGGAAGGCGTCGGTCGTCTCTAGCACAGGTCTAGTCCTAGTTGAGACGATCGTCGTGACTGATTATTTTGAATCCTATGTATTTTTTGCTAAATAAACGATTTTTATTTATTTATTTATTATTTTATATGTATATAATATAATGGTTATAGCTTTAAGTTTCAAAATAAGCCGAGAGAAAATAAAACAAGCACACTCATAAAATTATTTATTAACATGTTATACACAGATAGGACACAAATACTTTTGTAATCTGAAATATTTTGCATAAAACCAATTATAATATTAAGGAAAATATGCAGATACGGGTGTGGCACGAAATGTCGTAGGCTTCGAAGATTTCTTTTCTCTATAGTCAACTTTGGGTAATTCTATATTCTTATTTTCTTTTCCTTTATTTTGTTGTGTATTTGGCTTGATGATGTCTGAAAAATAAAACCACAATATGAAAGTAAGATGAAAAAATTATTAACATTAATTAATTTTGAATTTTTTAATTTTTAATGATGGATACATCCAGGTTATCCGTCAAAGCTTAACTATAATAAAACAAAAAAAAAAAAAATTAAGAAAAACAATGTTTACCTTTCTTCTTTCCTTTATTTTCTTCACTGACAGGCTTTAGATATTTGGGATCTAATCCCTTCTTAGTTCGTTCTGTTGTTTGTGTATAATTTGGACTGTCTTCTATGTTTGATCTGTGAAATATTTATAAACTATCAAAACTGAAGTTATTATTTCTATAATTAGTACACTGGTATGGATATCCCCACTAATCCTACTCCTACTTAATATTATAAATGCGAAAGTCTGTAAGGATGTGTGTGTGTGTTTGTTGCTCTTTCACGCAAAAACTACTGAACCGATTTTGATGAAATTTGGTATGAAGATAGAACTGACCTTGTGAAAGGACATGGGATACTTTTTCTCGCGAAAAAAGGGTAAAAGGGATTGAAATAGGGGATGAGAGATGGTATAACCGAATTCCACGCGGGTGAAACCGCGGGCGGAAAGTTAGTATTTCAATAAAACTCACTTAGAGGTGCCATAGAAATTTATGGATTCGTCCGACTCTTGAATGACACTACTATTTCTATTTAGAAAATATGGCGTTGAACTGGCTACATTGACACCAGGTCGTTTTTCCGATGGATGCGGGAAACTCTCTTCCATTTTCTTGTGTAACCATTGGATCACTAAAAAAAAGCATAAATATGCGTGCCAGATTGAATGTTGAACAAAGAATAATTAATCGTTTCTTCAATAACATTCACCGTAGCTTCTGGGACGTGAGGTATTTTAGATTATTACCGAACGGCGGAGTAATCGAGTGACAAAAAAAAAGGTTCTTCAGTCCGTCGTTTTTGAAAATTTCAGTTAGAAATGATAAAAATTAGTTATGCAATAATAATGGCGACCTTGACGAAATGAGACTAGCTTATGCCCGCGACTTCCCGCGCGTTAAATTCGGAGTAGCTTAATATAACTATACTGATATTATAAAGAGTTCGAGAATCTCAGGAACTACTGGTCCGATTTGAAAAATTCTTTCAGTGTTAGATAGCCCATTTCTTGAGGAAGGCTATAGGCTATATATGTACCACGGACGAAGCCGGTGCGGACCGTGTTATTATACATATAAACCTACTTCTTCAACTCTTTCTATTAAAAAAAATCATCTAAATCCGTTGTGTAGTTTTAAAGATCTAAGCATAGATACATACATCTGGCCAGACTTTTTTTTATACTCTAGCGATTTTGTCACAAGATTCTTACCCATGTTATTATTTTTAATCGTTTCATCTTTATCTTTCAATGCAATTTCATTGAGTTCACATTTTTCTCTCAAAGTATCAAGCTCCGATTTTAACTTTTCCATACTATTGTTTGCTAATTGTATTTCCGATTTGAGGTCTTGTATTTCTTTAGCATTTCGTTCTATGACTTTCTCTTGCTCAAGTGCGATTGCAGTTCTACATAATAACTGAAATATATTTAATTTTCAGTTTAAAAGGTGTAACTTAATAGAGTTCCATAGATTTCATAATAATCTGTTTATATTTTACCAGCAATCCCTACAATATTCAATACATTAGACAATTTATAGAACACCGGAATCTTTCTGGCAATGGATGAAATCTTATTAATGTTGTTGTTCATTGTGATTGAAGTTAAATTTTAAAATGCAGTCTCATACAAAAGTAGAAGTCGAAAATGTCATTATACAAACCAATTACACCTACGAAGTTAAAGTTATGATTTAGGCATACATAATTTTGAGCAATTAACTCACGCACGCAGACCGAGGAGCCAGTGATACGAGATTATTTGAAATGAGGGTATTTATTATTTAAAATATTGCGTTCATATTATATGGACGTTTTTAAAACGTTATTTTTTTTTTCTAACAATGTTCTTAGCATATATCGTTATTGTACAGAATTATACAGATTGCTGGCAAAATACATAAATAATATTATCTCTTAGATTTATCGAATCACATGGAGAATACAAAAAAATATATATATACAAATTTTTTGTAAAATATTTTTACTTATAAGACTTCTAAAACACTTACCTTATCTTTCATTTCTATTATATCATTATTTTGTTTAGAAATAATTTGATTAGCCTTCAGCAATTGTTCCGATGTGGACTGTGCTGCTTCATTATTCCTATTTGCAAGTGATTCGCTCAGCGATAACCGCCTTTCTAAGCTGTTCTACAATAGTAAAAGAATACATTTCAGCTTTGTAAAAGGCTTTTTTCAAAAGGTTAAGAATGCATGCATGAAAAATTATATAAAATTATTGTGCTAAGATTCATTCTGAATATGTGGGGTGGGGGTGTATCTATTATTATAGTGTCGCAACTACTTAGCAAGACAGCTTGATATTGGCGCAGTCCCTCTGTGGGATGAAAACATGCGCGCGGGAGCCCTTAAATGGTGGCCCAGGGTCTTTTCATAACAAATATTTATAACATATAGTATAGATATATATTGAAACCATTGTCATTATAAATAGTACATACCTTTTCCAAACTCAATGTTTGAACATTTTCACTTAATTCCTTGATAACATCTGAATTATCTTTGACAGTCTGAAAGTAAATATGAACTATTGTACAAATTATACATAAATTGTAAATTAAGAGTTGTTATTTGTAACAAATATATTAAACCAGCACCAGCTTTCAAATTTTAAAAGGATCAAAATATGTTCACCTAGTTCACTTCGACTAGGTGAATTGGTTCAGTTGAATTCGGAACCTTCTTCTTTTTGTTGAAGTTGATTGATAATAAAGCAAATACATCTACAGTACTTCTTTTGTACAAGTACCTTTTCTAAAGAGCCACACTTCATGTTCAAGTGGTGAATTTGTTTCTCGCGGTCACTAATTTCTCTGTCCAGTGAAGTATTCTTTGCTGTGAGTGTGGTCACTTCTAGGTGAAACTTTTGAACTTCTTTCTCTAAATACATTGTTCTTTGTGTTTTGTCACTGTGAAAAAAAATTGTGTTTAACATAATAGTGCTACTTTGTCAAGTGCAAAATTTTACTGTTTTCATATTTTTCTTAAAAAATTCTCTCTTTAATATATATGTACAGAAACACTACCTGATTCATAATAAGAAAAATTATTTCAATACATTTTTGTCACTTCTAGACTTTAACACATTTTGAATTCTGTGAATTTATATAAATCAATTCATACTTATATCACAAATGGACATAGGTATTAACAAATGCAAAAGTAACTTCGTATACATATAGTTTGAAACCCAAGAACGCATAGGAAAGTTTTCTTTCTAACTATAGCCCATCTTTTTTTTTTTCTTTGAATACACGGGCATAGGCTTGGGTACTAAAACCCTAGTATGAATAAGAATGAAATCAGATATCTCACCTTATTTGGCGTTCTAATTGTGATATATTGTCCCTCAACTGTCTGCAAGTTTGGTTCAATTCCTCTATTTGTTTATCTTTAGCTGCTAAATTCTGTTGTGAACTTGCCACAAAATTCTTAACATTTAGATCTGCTGCTTTTTGAAGTTGCACTTTTTCCTATTTTATATTATAAATATTTTCAATTAGAATGTACTACTACTAAATTGTGATGTACATTTATAATTAAGATTATAAAAAAATAGATAAAGAAACTTCAACATTTTGTAAGTTCTTTTCATTCTTTTATTTTGTTAATGCAACTATATATCTAATCTATATATATAAAAGAAAGTGGTGTTAGTTACACTATTTATAACTGAAGAACGGATTAACCAATTTGGCTGAAAATTTGTGCAGAGGTAGCTTGGACCCAGGAGACGGACATAGGGTAGTTTTTATCCCGGAAATCCCACGGGAACGGGAACATAGCCGACAACGACTACGCGGGCATAGCCGCGGGCGGATAGCTAGTGTGTTATAATATGTCTCTCAAGCTCTCAGTTTGTAATATGCTTATAAAAGCTATAATTGCTTAAATAGTGCATAAAAGTACTTTTTGTTTTCAATTTACCTGTGTAAGTCTATCTTTCTCTTGTCTCAATGCTTCTTGATATTCACTTTCCCGCCGAAGCTTATCTTCTTCCATTTTTGCTAATGCTAATGTCATATCATGAATTTTAACTTCCATCTTTGCACACCTTTCATTCCATAACGCCTCACTACTTGTGCTTGAACTTTTTAATGCTGACAGTGACTTCTATGATAAGAAATATTTACCAATTTATAAATGCATAAACAAAAACAACTTCTAGTGCTGGCAACTATTTATGCATGAATTATGTTTCACACAGCCGGAGGCTCCAAAAAAAAAGTCGAATTTTACTCTTAAAAATACTTTAATCATAATGATTACAATGTCTTGCACGATGCAAGAGCTAAAAAGTAATGAATACAATGCCAAACTTATTTAACATGAAAACTTAAAATTACGTCGCTCCAAAGGAATTTGCTACATACAGCAATATATGTTCCCGTCCGTCGACTCAGCGTTACATTAGGGTTCCGTTGGCATAACTCATGCAACTTTATTTTTCCTATAGGCTAAATTCTTTTTATTTTCATGTGATTAGATATTTTAACATTTATTAGAATTATTTTTTTATAAGTTTGACAATAATCCCCAGTAATATTATAAATACTCTCGTCTAGCTGTCTGTCAGTACAGAAGGATAGTTTGTAACTTCAGAAAGGACATATGATAG
>NC_052113.1:2378521-2386345 GCF_012273895.1 Zerene cesonia | reverse complement strand
AATATTATAAATACTCTCGTCTAGCTGTCTGTCAGTACAGAAGGATAGTTTGTAACTTCAGAAAGGACATATGATAGGTGCTATTCTCAAAATCCTGCGGCTTCACCTGCACAGTTAAAAATGATACAAGTTTTAACTGTGCAGGTGAAGCCGCAGGTGGAAACTAGATTTAAAAAAATGTACCTTTAGATCTGCAATTGTTTCAGCCATGTGCTGTTTAACATCATCATCACATGCTGGTCCTGTCTTCAAACACAAATGTACCAGTCGCTTAAATTCATTGTGCTCTACCACTTCAAAGTTATATATAACTGGGTTGATTTGATTCAATATAAGGAACCTGTAAGTAACTTTTTTGTGTATTGGAATAAATATATTGCACCTAACATTGTTTTTGGTACCCCTACTCTACAAAACTGCACATGTCATAAGGTAGAGCCTCTATTAAAATTATGTTATGGAACTCCCACAGCAGTAATTCAAAGCTGATAAAGTTGTGTGAAATTTTTAATGTGAAATTTTGTACATACTATAAAATACATAGATGATATATCAAAATTATTCTTACATGTTATTAGCAGTACATTGCTGCAGCAACCTCACTACTTGTGAAGGAAAGTTGTCAAAATCAATTAGTAGGCCCTGTTGCTTTTTTAATTCTTCATAGTCGCAACGAGTAATTTGTATTTTACATAAAAACATCGGGTCCTCGTCATCAGCCAGTGTCAATTTCTGTAACATAATTATTTAATATACAATACATTTTTATACAATTAAGTAACTTTATTATGCAAGTAGATTATTGTAGATTGATATAAGAATGTATCCACTGTTTTTTTACGTACCAAACAATCTTTGTCAAATAGTTTATCAACAGAAATTGTTATATCCTTCTTGTGCTCTTCAAAGCCCCGTTTAAATGATATATAGTATTTGCCCTTGTGAAAACTTTTGCATAACATATTTATCAAATTATATTTCGTCAAAATAAAAAATCAGGAAGAAACTAATTTATGTGTTTATACAATTAAAACGTTCGAATAGTCCACTGTTTACGTTCATTCAAATTTAAATAAAATTTTGACAATTGACGTTGCCTATCACTACAAACTCAACAACCCGTCACAGACTAGTAATATTGTGGTAATGTCAATATGCTCATGGAGAATAATATGTATGTAGCTCGTACACAGTTATTTTACCAGTGACAGTTATCATCATAACTTTTCTCAAGGTTGGCGTTACTTTCTGTCAAGAGTTTCGTAAGATTGACATATTTTTGTGATTATTTTATCTGTAATCATGTCATAGATGATTGAAAGTGGCGGAAGAAAACCAAAGAGTGAATTTCGTACCGTGTGTTTCATTTTTGTGTTGTGATATCTGCGCTTGACGGATACTTTTGAGCCTCTTATAAATCTCAGATGTAAAACTATCCACAACGTGACATTGGCAAAATTGTGGCAACACAGCACTGCAATTGAATTGAATTGAATTTCGTACCAGGAAAAAAGGTCAAGAAAGCCCCAAGTTCAGCCCCAGTGCTATTTTAAAATATTCGTTGACGTTTGGCTGACATGACATTTGTAGTAGAAAGTGTTACCAATTATTTTTTTCTCACCGTATTAGTCGTAGTTTTATGTCCGCAGTGCCATTCGACCGAAAAATGGTTATTTTTTTGGAGAGTAATAATTCCGAGTTGTCGATAACAATTACTTGATTAAAGTTTGAAATGATTATTTAGTTATATTAATTATCATATATACAATTTCATTATTCAGCACGTACACGTTCCATAATAATAAATACAGTTTGATAAAAGAAATAATTAATGCTGATATGGCAGCTCAGACCTCAGGTTAGCCAACCGTACAGCATGAGGTAAATTGTCTGTGAACGAAGCTATTAACTATTGTTTATGCCATGTTTATGTGTTGCCAATACATATATTACATAATACATTATCTGTGATAATACAGATTGCCAAATCATAAACATTTAAATATCCGGCTTTTGTGATTGTGGTCAGTGGTCAAAGTAATAAAAAATTAAAGTTTCCATTGTATGAGCTATATTCAGCAATAAAAATCAACAATGCGATAAGATTTGATAATATTCAAATACAACAATTATATTATAAAAGTAACCTACTAATTGCTAATAAGCATATTCTTGGGAAATTGAAGAATGAGAAATAATTCGCTAGTTATAATGTATTTAAGGTCTAATTGCCTCATAAAGATTCTTTGTTTATATTACACAATATGATGAATCACAGTCTTGATGATTTTTTGGTGATTCATATCTTGAACTTGACATTAGTCTATGTCTGTAGTTTGTGGATTCACTTTATCGTTTGTCGCTTAGAAAATACAACATTTTTGTTTTTCCGAATAAATATACAGAGTTATGAATTAAAACATATTTAAAACACACGGGAAAATTTTAACGTTAAGTAGAAATAAAAATGTTTAGTATGTGTTTAATTTGACAATAGGTGTAGTGATAGTAAACAGCGTTTTCTCTAAAATGCCATTCGATTTTTTATGTTGTGTGAGACCTGGAGTCGAAGATATTGTTGAATTAGATTATTCTCACCAATCGTTAACCGATGTTCCAACTGATGTGTTTGTGTACGAAAGAACGTTAGAAACATTACTGTGCCAGTGCAATCGTATCACCGAGTTACCACGACAACTTTTTATGTGCCATGGTCTTAAGTATTTGGATTTAAGTGATAATGAGCTTCAAGCTATACCCTCAGCCATATCTTCATTAGTGAATTTACAATACCTTAATATAAGCAGAAATACTTTAGCATCTATACCAGAAAACATGAAAGCACTCAAAAACCTTTCGTTTTTAGATCTCAGTGTGAATCCGTTAGAAAAATTGCCGGATACTATAACAAACCTAATAGCGTTACGCGAATTATATTTAAATGACACATACCTTGAATATCTTCCAGGAAATTTTGGGAGATTGGCCCATTTACATATATTAGAATTAAGAGACAACTATCTTATGATTTTACCAAAGTCCCTATCAAGATCAACTGAACTTTTGAGATTAGATATTGGACAAAATGAATTTCAACAATTTCCTGAGGTAATTGGAAGATTTCTGAAGCTTAAGGAACTGTGGATTGATGGCAACAGCTTTACAAATATATCATCTGTTATAAAACCTTTAGAAAACTTAATTCATTTGGAAGCTAGTAATAATATGATAGAAGAACTACCTCCTGAGATTGGATGTTGTTCACAGCTACAGGATTTGTGTTTATCAATAAATAATTTGACACAGTTACCAGATAGTATTGGGAAGCTGAATAATTTAACATCCTTAAAATTGGATAACAATAGACTTTATTCTATACCAGAGAGTATAGGACAATTGAAAAATTTAGAGGAACTTATGTTAATGTGCAACTATTTGGATAAGTTGCCATCATCAATTGGGCTGCTAAGAAAATTGCAATATCTCAATGTTGATGAAAACATGATCAAGACTATTCCTCCTGAAATTGGTAGCTGTAGTAAGCTGTCAGTGTTATCACTAAGAGCTAATAAATTGTCTAGAATTCCACCAGAAGTTGGCCATTTAAGTGCATTAAGAGTTTTGAATTTGGTACGAAATTCTTTAAGTTACTTACCTCAGTCGTTGTTGAATTGTGAAAATTTAGTAGCCCTTTGGCTATCTGAAAATCAAAGCAAGCCCTTAGTCCCAATGCACTCTGAGGTAGACCCACACAGCTATGAACAAGTCCTTACCTGCTTTCTATTTCCCCAAGTGCCTTTGGAACCTATTGAGATAAAAACCGATAAGGATAAACCTGAAACTGGTGATGTTCAAAATCCTTCAAGACATATCAGCTTTGTTGATATGAAACCAACAGTAAAAATTCCAGAAAAAGGAAGCCAACTAAGACGTGCACCCACACCATATCCCAAAGAACTTAGAGCTATGGCAAAACATGCAAGGAACATTCACAAAGATGGAGCACAGGATATTGCACCACCAATGCAAAATGCTGTTCACATAAAGGCTGCTAAAATAACTCCAACTTTGCAACAGAGATTTGCATCTGATAATAAAAAGGTCGAAATGGAGAGTAACCATAAAGAAAATTCTACAACTGTATCACAACAAGATCCTATGAATGTATCTGTTTATGATAACCTGCCTGTTGAAAATTCTTATGATAAGCCATTGGATCTTGCCCATGAACAGGATACATATAAAAGTGTTGACCATGCTTTGTATTCTGAAAACAATGTCAACGAAGCAGCCGACTATAAAGATGATGATGTAAGTTCATACTCCCTAGCAACTTCTCATTACAGTTTAAGTCAAAATGATAAATATGTGAGACAGGATATAAGTAGAACCAGTTGTCCGATACAACAGAAAACTTATATAGAACATCAGAATTTTCAATCAAATTGTGAAAGAAGCTACAGAAATTGTTCTGAAGAGCCTTGTGAACAAATACAACGGTTGAGTCTAAGTTCCCAGGACAGACACCACTCTTGTGCTGAAGAGCCTCTGTTAGCTCCACATTACAAAGAAGTATCATATAACTCCAGATGCATGGTTGATAGCAATCTTCATTGTGACTCTGCATATGCAACAAAAGAGCCATGTTTCACTAGACAGGATGAAAGTTACCATGATCCAGCATACAGAGGTGATACATACACATGTTCTAAAGAGAAAATATATGGACGGCAAAACTATGATGTTTTTAATTATCATCCAAATGTTACTCGTCAACTGCCAAGCCCTCGTTTACATACTGTAAGCCAAATTGTTAGTTCAACAACAATGCCAAATATAAGTCATTATAATAACATGTACTCTAGTCCGAGGGATGATTTACAATTCACGGCAGCAATGCATTCAACATCCTCTCCTAATGCAAATCTATATGACATATCTACAAGTCCCACTTATGTAGCCACACAATCCCCTGAACTGTATTCACCTACGGGTCATACAAATGCAACTAATCCTTATCGGATGACAAATACTCCATTAGTGTCAGATGATGGAAGTTTTGGTCATATTCAACCAATGTTGGCACAAAATGTATATGACATATATGATGCAATTCCAGCATCATCAAATGAACCAGGCACTATTAGTCATCGACATAGCCCGAGCAATATACCTGAAGGGACATATGTTAGAGGTCAACCACCTCCATACCATATTGCAGCTCCCTACACCAAACATGCACAGTATTTTAATGGGACAGGTGGATAGCTATATACTTCCTACTGGGATAGAAGGTACTAATGACTCAGTGAAACTTGGTTTGTGTTTTATAAATATTATATGATGTTACATCCTACACTATGGATGTATTGTTTTATTGTGATATGATACATATATTATTATGTTAGTATTAATGGTTATAATAAAAGGATTATATAAGGTGCTATGGGATGGAACATACTGGAACGTTTTTCAAAAGGATATTTTTGTGGGAATTATTTAAATGTGAAAAATAAATGTATAAATTTGTAGGTACTTACAAAGTACAATGTGTAACAACTATGTTGTTTCGTCATATTGTTTGTTAAAGATTTCTTAAAAATTACAGTTTAATGGAAGATATCATTGTTATTTGCATTGAAAATGTTTTATCACATTTCGAAAGCAATTTGAATAAGATTCATGATTGTATGTATGTTTCAGTATTTTAAATTCGTTTTGAAGAACACACAGTATAAATATGGAACAGTACGGAAACTACTTTCAAACGTCCGAAACGGTTATGTTTGTGTAAGTGAGTTTAAACGGTTTCAGTACTGTGAGTAGATAGTGCCGCGTCAATTTGACTGGACACGTATCCGCTTATTTCCACGATCTTTTTAAAAATGCTACGAGCATATTCCATTTTATTTGGTTTGAATTTAACTTCATCAAAACCAAACTACTATTTTCTTATATTTACGCGATCGTTATACATAAAAATACAACTAATATAATGGATTTTTATCGCGTTATGGACATATAACAAACTTTATGTTGCGTTAAGTATAACGCTACAAATTTTTTTCGATTTCGATTTGATAACTACAGAACTCAAATATTTTATTGAGATTAAACAATATGAATAATAAATATTCCGTATATGGTGCGTAGGTAAATATTTATCGATTGAGCTAAGTTGCCATTCTGTTTCATATTTATACTGTGCATAAGATGATGTGTTTAAAAAGACAAACAAAATATTTTAAAATAATTTCAATACTTTACGTAAAATAAAAACACTGTAAAATTATATATCGATTAACAGTAAACTATAAAACAAATCTCCAAATCAATAATTGCTAATCGTGATTTGGGATTCCATAAATCGTTTCAAAAATCTTATGTTTCGAAAGTTTGCTTTATAGCTATTTAATATTAAATTAACTGCACTGCATCTTAATGTGTCAATGTATTAAACAAGGGCTTGAATTTTTAAAGTTTATTACTATAGGTACTTATAAATAATATTTGCACAATATATATATATATATGCTTAAATATTATAAATTAGCATGTGTATTATTTGTTTAGCATATTTTAAATTATAATTAGTGTCTAGAAAGATTTTAATGAATGTTACAAAAGTTATGTACATTATATACATTTTATGTACATATGGTTTTATATCATGTGTATTTCAAATTGCAGGTTTCTTATTTTTTTAAAAAGGTGCTCAAATTTGTCAGTACTATATCTTGCTCCGATTTTAAAAATAAATTAACAAGCAAAGTACAATGCCAGATTAAGAATGGGAAGCGGCATCTTTTTTTTGAACGGTAATCGTCCAAAGCTTGATTTTTTTAAATGTAAAATAGTGTAGGTAACAAACGAAACTTACTATCATGTACAGTTTGATTTCAGTCTATATTGAGCTTTAGAAGTTTGATGATTTTACGAAGTCGCTGAGTCTAGAGACGAGGATTGAATGAATAATATAGTTAAATGTATTTTTTATTTTAAAAGTAAAATTATGTGGTTTTATAAAATATTGAACTATGATACTACTTCACCACACGTGTGAAATGATCGCTCTCGCTCCTTCATAAGCTCGTTACGCAGTTGATATGGTATTTAAAGGGTATTCATGTTATAGTAGCAACTAGCAAGTTTGGTTTACAATACTTTTTTTTATTAAATTATCAAGGTTGGGTCAATTGCCGTTCGAAATAAAAAAGGCGCCATTTTCCGACATTGGATTTTGCTATTTAAACTATGTTCCTATATTTACACATCTTTCCACATCTTTATAAACATATATAAAGTACATATTAAATTTATTTACATACGCGCTTTCTATTTTTTTTGACTATCTATAGAATAATTTTATCGCTAAATATATATATTCATTTTTTATTCATAAAATACATATAACCTTCTTAACTTTGTGAACAGACTATGAAAATTTTTATTTTAATGAACTACCAAATTTATACTAAAGTCTCAAAGAATTATTATTATAAGTTACCTACTAAGAGTATATTTTAATTTTTTTTTTTCATATCTATAAAAATTTCAAGAGTATATATTATCTACGTTACGTTGACGGTTTTTTTTGAGTTTCGTTTTTATTTAAGAGTCGGTCTCGAAAATTCCGACGTTTGCAACATTCTTGTTAGGTACTCGTAAATTCTTTTATTTCTTTTTACTTTTTTGCTGCTCGTATTGCATAATAAAAATAATAATACTTAGGAAATAATTTATCCGTTATAGAACGTAACTAGCTTTTCACCGGCGGTTTACCACGTATAGTCAAAGGAAATTATCATGGGAGTTGGTTGTTTT
>NC_052113.1:2357613-2377521 GCF_012273895.1 Zerene cesonia | reverse complement strand
ACCGCGGTAAAAAATAGCCTGTGTTAATACTTAACCTAACTATCACCAAATACAATATATCATACCACAAAATGAATGACGGACAAATAAAACTAACTTTGGCATTTATAACATTAGTAAGGATTTATCTCACATCTATCACAACGATGATAGAATCTAAAATACTTCACTAAATGAAGTTTAAGTTAGAAGATAGAAAACGTTTGAAAAAGCTTTAAGTGCGGACTTTATTCCTTGTTTATGTTTAGCTATCGCTTCTCCAAGAAACTGATAATTGTAAAATTTTATTAATTAATATATAAATTCTAGTTCATCTGTACAGTCCAAGTTTACACTACATTTTTTTATTATTATTAACAGAAATTTCTTTAAAGTTTCCTTAGTCATTTTAAACCTGGCGAATACGATTTTCATCCATAGGTAGTTTGTTACTTCGTCTGATATAGAGCGAGATATTCCAAAATAAAAATTTATTTGTTATCATTCAGTTTCATGTAACTAATTAACCGAATATTTTGCATTTATTTAGTATAGATTTATGCTCTTAAGTCTTAACATGGAATCCAGAACAAAAATATTTTACTTCATTAAAAGAAACAGAATCCAACATTTATTTTTATGTGGACAACTAATTAAACCTTATATTGCTCATTCACAAGGTTAGTGGTACGTTTTCAACATGCTGTATGCGAAATGTTTATCTAATTTACAGATGTGGTACTTATAGTATTAGGATCTAAGATTTATTTTGCCTTGATCCTTAAAAAATAATCATTTCTTGATTCTTACACATAAGTACACCAAAATGTCACATCTCCTAAAGACTGAAAACATAAACATATCATTTAGCTGAGTATTTTATTTACCGTTTAATTAAATAAATTGCTTAATTCCATAATCTATTGTACCTACTATTTAATAATAATATACTTAAGTCTACGCTTTTTGCTATTTCTTTAAATTTATTTTTGTACAAGCTGTTTTATCTCCTAAATAATGAAACTCTGAAATTTTCGTCCAATGTTTCCGCCCACTTCATATCACAATTATTTTTAATTTTTTACCAATAATTTTAATGTATATCCACCTTCACTTTAGGACTGAATGTTGTATTTTTATGCGTCTGAATTATAATTTTTCTTGTTTTGTATAATTATCATAATAATACGTGAGTGCAAATGTGTAATGTAGTATATAGATTTTATAGTTATGTAATTAAAATGGCAATAAGTGTTTAGCGAATTTACCTATTATTATGAAATGTTGCCCCTTTATTTTTATATTTATTGCCAAATACCTATCTTTCTATGTTTTATGGAGAGTTAAATACAATGCACGTATTTATAAGAACTAAGAATATTTGATATGTATTTAAAAATGTAAGATTCATGGAAAATTATACTTGAATAGTACTTAACAACATCACTGTAACAATTACTAACTATTGATCGTACCACACAGAAATGTATAAAAAAATTTAATTGTGAATTTTTTATGATAAAATTATTATTGTAACATACGTAAAATACAGGGACATCACAAACGTACAAAATCTATAATAAACATTTATTATCTTGTATTAGTTATCGAATTATTTATTACATTATAATAAGAGCACGATTATTAACGTTGTAGTCTGTATTTTATAGAGAAAAAGTGAAAAGACCCGTCTCAGTAATAGAACATCTTTTCGCGGTGTGGTTTAATGTTATTTGGTATTTGTACAAATAATTATGTGAACAAAAAGTAGCCCTGCCATAAATCACGGCTCTATGTGCCCTACTTTTGCCATTAGCTATGAAACGTGTACTACTTGCACACTGCCAGAAGGCAAATACATATCTTCATCAGCGGAGCCCATTCAATATTATCTACCAGTATACAGATGACTTTCTAGTTCTAGTCTATGTGCGCGGGCTTATTTCAAGTTTATTGTGGGCGCAGAATTCGTCTCGAGTATTAAATACATTACGTGTCTCCGATATTTCTGTTGTGTAAATACGTAGATATATTGTTTTCTGTCTCTGTCATTAAGTGCAGTAGTCTGCAGAGTTGGTGCAATCACTTGGCAGAGTATAGGCCTGCAGTTGGCGCCCTAGTTTACTTAATATAGCAAATACGTAGTTCCCAGACTCATGGCTATAGATCTATGAAAAGAGTAAACCAATAGATACGTTAGCGCGTAATGTTTGTTTTATCTAAATGAAAACAATAAACCTATGTTCTGTCGAAATTTTAATAGTTCAATTGAATTTGTAGGGTTGCAATAAAGTGTTTAATATAGATTAATTGTTTTATTATTTTCCTCATTATATATTATAGAAACTCAACAATAAACAAGACTTATTTGTCATAAGATAATTGTGCATAAATTAAATTTTAATAGGTAGCTATATAGACTTCGATCAATATCAAACATAAAATGTTTTATTGTTTCGTTTAGTCGCAACATTGTATACATCTTCCATACACAATAAGAGTAGTAGCTGTAGAAGAGTTAAATTCTTTATGTAGAATAACAATTAAAAATAACGCTAGAGGCCTTTATACAAGAAACACGAGCCAAAAAAATAATGATTTAGTCATTTTTGATCGTGTGTTGTCCGGTTTAAACGCAAAAACTGTGGATTTCCATGATTTGTTATATAGACAGCTGTAATATAACAAAAATATCTATATATATATGCTAGATGCTCGTTCCGGCTCCGCCCGGATATCGAGATTCCTGCTTTATCTCACGGGAGCACTTAATCGGCATAAATGTATCCTATCACTCAAGTCAGCTCATAACAAAATTCATCAAAATCCGTTCAGTAGTTCAAGTGTGATTGACGGACATACATCCAAACAAACAAACTTTCACATTTATAATATTCGTGTGATGTTGGCGAGCACTAACCAGTCCTCAACATGTAGGCTACAATTTATTCAAGAATTTCATTTGAAACCCAATCTACTCACGCCCGAATGAAATCGCGGTTACATCTAGTACT
Source organism: Zerene cesonia (assembly GCF_012273895.1). Lineage (NCBI taxonomy): Eukaryota > Metazoa > Arthropoda > Insecta > Lepidoptera > Pieridae > Zerene > Zerene cesonia. Next base: position 2,374,528 of record NC_052113.1, on the reverse strand, counting down.
TAATTGAATAATTATACTTAATTTCTCTTTAGGCGGGTTCGCCTATAAGAACCTACCGTGGTTTGTGCCTATCTAAGCGCTTTAACTGATTGGTCTCGATGGTATTATGCAAAATTTAAATATAAAGTATAAAAAGTTTTCATACATTTATAGACAAAATCCAATGTGCTCAGTACGTGTTGTGTAGGTGGTCAATGCAATAATGCAATAATGCAATGTATCTAAAATGCCTTTCAGTTTGTCTCTAAAGTATGTATTCACTCTTATCGTATACTGTTTCCCCAAATAATCTGATTACTGATAAGTTGGGCAACAAATGTGTTAGTATTATAATTATAAATTTTGTGTAAAACTACTAACCGTACACATTAAAAAAAAAAAATTATTACTTCATTAATTTAATTGTATAAATCAATACTACCACGTATTGATTAGAAACTTAAATACACGAAAGGTAGACCTTTTAAATATACTTTTGTGTGTTCAATTAGTCGTTTTATTAGACACCTAGCCTATAAAGTGAGTATACGGCGCCGTTTAACAAAGAGTCTAGACCATAAATGAAACGCTAGTTAGCTGCGAAGTGCGGGATATAATGAGCATACAATTCTTTAAATACGTATACTAATATATCTCTTCACCCTTATTCTCTTTACTCTTATTCTAAAATTTCAACAGTATACTTTTTCATTATTTAGTTGACCATTTTATGATTAGTGATTGCCATAAATACTGGCCCGAAGGTTTAAATAGCGTTTGTCACTCGTAAAAATATGTTATCTAATTACCATATCTTAAATGGATACTTAACTTCATAATATGACATGTGCTTAACCACGTCTAGGTTCATACTGCATAACTAGCTATAGCATATTTACACGTGCCTAGTTGACACACCCATTTCGCTTGCTCATAAAATTAGTTCAGCGGTTGTAGGTCAACAAATAACGATCTGTCATTAAGTAGCAACAGGTACCTAAACATTGAAGTACCGAGATACCTAGCCGCTCGAATGTGTTTTAAATTTATTGCGTGGGAAAATTAATTAAGCACAAAGCACATCTAGGTATTTACGAACGCACCTATATTATGGTGATATCATATTTTAATAATTTAAGATATAGAATTATTTCATATTTATGGGCTTAACATCTTGTAGAAGTTATAGGTACCTACATCATAATATTTTGATGATGCATTTAATAATTTTAAAATTAGGTGATACATATCCACTATAGGTGATACATATAGTGGTATACGGATGTAAGTAGTATGCCATAGTATAGTCTAATATTTCATACAGTCGTTCAACTAAGACGTTTAGAGTTTTGACAGGTTAAACGTGGAAGGGAATTTTTTTCATTTTTTAATTCCTAACTATGAGATCACAGCCGTTGTGATCATATTTTTTTATGATCTCTTTGTGTTTTAATGCTAACATTGTCCAACACTACTGTGTCCAATTGGTGACTGTCATTGTTCATTGGTCGCGCCGCACGCGTTATGTGTTTAGGTCCTTCTTAGTATAATTGTATTAAGCCAATAAATGTATTAGCTACCTATGCCATAATTATGTGCCTTTAATGTACCAACGCCTACGTAGACTCTATGCATTCTAAGATAATGGTTCTTCTCTACATCAACTGTTTCGAAAATAGGTTTGGGTTGGATTAGCTTATTTCTGTGTTGCTTTGCTTAACTTTATAAATTACTAGACACTCGTTCCGGCTTCGCTCGGATATCAAGTTTTCTGTTTTATCACAAGGGGCATTTAATCGAAATAAAAAGGATCTTATCACCCAAGTCAGGTCATACCCTGTCTGTATTCCAAATTTCATCAAAATCTGTTCAGCAGTTTCAGAGTGATTGACGGACAAACAAACAAACAAACTTTCACATTTATAATATAGGTGTGATTTACATAGTTATATAATAGCTAGTTATAAAGAAAAAACCGATTGCAAATTGTCTAATTGTATGAATGTATACAATTACTGTTACTGTTTCAAAACCTTGCAATAAATGAAGCCAATAATGTTTAACAATCCCTCTACTTGTTAACATCTTTATTATTATCATATGAAAGATATTTAGGCTGCGAACTAATAGTCTACAGTTATTGTGGGTAGTAACTAATTCTGTAAATCTGATTTAATGTCTCGTTCAAGGAAACCAAGCCGATACGTTGCTTTGGTATATCATAGGTTTCTTTATCATGTTTTCCTTTTAGGATATTGTTTTGCCTCATTAATTAATTAATCATTACATATAAGTTAGCAGCTCGATTCTTAGACCTGTGCCAGTTTCCTATACCTACCATTGAGCAATAATATATCTATACTTTTCTTTACAATTTACGTTGTGAAACTGCGGGACGTATTGGAGAGAAAATTTAATCAAGTATTGAAAGTCCCAGAAGTATTACAAGAATGCAATGCCCACGTACTTTTCTAATAAAGTTGCGTTCATATCGATCCATTGCGCGCGCCGGATTCTCCCTTATCTCATTCCTTAGAACCATTACAAATAACGTCAGCTGGTCAAAGAAAATCTATGTATTGAAAATTTCTATCTCCCAAATACAAACGTCAGAATTGTGGAGTTTTTTGTAACCGTGAAGCTTTGAATAATTTATTAAGCTGTTAGTGTTTAAAGGATATTTCGTTTCTTGCAACCAAAATGCCTGGGGCAAGGCATAAAATCCTAGGACATGTCCTCTCAGGATTTTGCCACAAAATGAATAGACGTAAACCTATTTATGGAGATTCCCTGGACACACCGTTGAATAGATGTCTCACGACATTTGATATTACGCTATTAGGTAAGTCATTTAATATTAATTCTTATTCTTTCCTTCTAATTATAGTAAATATTTATTTATTTTACTATTTGCATATTAATAACCGAAAGTCTAGTCATTGAGGAGAATTTTCCCTAAACATTGCCGATTTAATTAATATATGAATAAATTACTTTTCAATTAAACAAAGTTAAACAAAATATTTTTGACAGTTAAGTACCTACTATCAATGATTTGATACTTGACTGAAATTAATTTTTACAGGTATAGGACATATGGTCGGTGCTGGGATATATGTTTTGACAGGCACAGTAGCTCGGCATATGGCTGGTCCAGCCACGGCATTGAGTTTTCTCTTAGCAGGAATAACCTCCACTCTTGCAGCTTTATGTTATGCTGAATTTGGTACTAGAATACCTAGAGCTGGTAGCGCTTATGCCTATACGTATGTTAGCATTGGTGAATTCTGGGCATTTATAATCGGTTGGAACATTGTGCTTGAATATATGATTGGTAAGTTTTGTATATAGTTATATATTTCTAATTTTTTTTTTATATTTTACCGGAGTCGCGCGCGTACTCATACATACATCATGGGAATGGAGTGTTTCACCTAGACAATATGCCACACTCGTTAGCCACCGAAAAATAACTCACAAAAAATCATTGTTTGATTGCGACATGAAAGAAAGACAAACCAACACTCTGGCATTTGTAATATTAGCAAAACACATTTTAGAAGTTTGTTAATAGACTATATATCTTTACAGGTGCTGCATCAGTAGCCAGGGCGTGGTCAGGCTATCTTGATGCTATGTTAGACGGAGCAATCAGCAATGCCACTATATCAGTTACTGGTGAACTCCACGAAACTTTACTAAGTCGATATCCAGATGTGTTGGCTTTTCTTATTTGTATTATAGCGTCACTTATCCTAGCAGTTGGTGTTAAAACTTCAGCTTACATTAACAATGGCCTAACAATTCTCAATCTTCTGGTAATATCTCTCGTAATATTCCTTGGTTTTTACTATGCTGATATTAGTAATTGGTCCTCTAAGCACGGCGGTTTCATGCCTTATGGTTTGAGTGGAGTTTTAACTGGAGCTGCTACTTGTTTCTATGCGTTTGTTGGATTTGATAGCATATCAGCTTCAAGCGAAGAAGCTAAAGATCCATCCAGATCTATCCCAACTGCGACAATTTTGTCTATGGCTGTTGTTGGAATAGGATACATTCTAGTGGCCATTTCTTTGACATTAATGGTCCCGTATAATACAATTAATCCGGAAGCTGCATTACCTGCAGCCTTAGGTGCCGTTCACGCAGATTGGGCTAAGTATGCGGTGGCTGTCGGAGCAGTATGTGGAATGACCACTACGCTACTAGGCTCTCTGTTCTCCCTTCCCCGCTGTCTATATGCGATGTCGGCTGATGGTTTGTTATTCGGATTTCTCAGTGACATTAATAACAAATCACAAATACCAATTTCCAATCTTATTATATCTGGATTTTCTTCAGCACTGATTGCTTTATTGTTCGACCTTGAAAAATTAGTGGAGTTTATGTCTATTGGCACATTGTTGGCCTATACTATTGTAAGCGCAGCCGTCATTATCTTACGCTATCGACCAGCTCCTCCTGCTGAGGACAAAGACTTTGGAATACCACAATTGGAATCACCTGGAGATCGGGAAGATAGTTCAGCAACGGGAACACCAGGAACAGATGCAGGATCATCTTCCTCGGAGGTAATTGCAAAAAAAAAAAAAAATTGTAGAGCTGCTAATGTGTACTTTCAAAATATTTGTGCTTTGTGTTCGGAAGTTTAAAGTAATTTGTTTTTTTAATGTGCCATCATACTATATTTCAGATGTTTGAAGCTTTGACCGTGGGGCGTTTACGACCACAATATGCTTGGTTAGAGCCCCTTGTTGGAGGCAGAGCGCCCGGTAGTGCGGTCACCAGTTGCGTCTACGTGTTTGCGTTAGCCGCTGCAGCTCTGAGCGCCCACAATCTACTCACTAAGCCTACTATTCTTTGGATGATTGTACCAGACGTCGTGCTAAGCTTAGTTATTATCGGATGTAAGGCCTTTTTTGAAAACAAATGTATAATCATACAAAGTGTGAAATACAAATAAGTAGAAATTAATTTTCATATCACATGCTTTTGTACTTTCAAACAATGTATCTGTAGCTATGTATTGTGTAGTCACGTTGAACAAATACCATCTATTTGTTGTGAATTTTCATACATACATTGACTTGTGACTACCAATCATGTTAGAGTTAATAAATAAATAATATAAAGCTAAATCTTCGAATCGAGATAATAATCGACAAAATGCGTTATTACTTTTCTTTTAGATTTTTATACGTTTAGTTAATACAAAATACTTGGAGCAGTTAGTAATAGGTAGTATAGTGAATGAAATATTTAAGTTCAATAACCAAATAAAAAAACGGAAAACGCTACAAATCAATGTAATAAATTCCAGGTCTATTTATTATCTGGGCCCACCAGCAGAGCCCGATGCGGCTTCCGTTCCGAGTCCCTTACGTGCCGCTGTTGCCAGCTGCTAGCGTTATGCTGAATATAGAGCTGATGATCAACCTCAATGCTCTCACTTGGGCTAGATTTGCCATTTGGATGACTTTTGGTAAGCACAGAAAATATTCCATATTTTAATCTTTTAATAAATATTATTAATTTATTATTGGACACTACACACCACACCACACCGACCCACCACGACAAAAAAAGGGTGGACAATAGAGAATAGAGAACGGTGCATATGTTAGATGGTATAAGTCATACAAGACTTCACTTACAATTCATTTTTAACTAGTCTTGTTACCTTTCAGGCCTCTTACTGTACTTCCTCTACGGCATCCACCACAGCAAGCTCGGAGAAGGTGTGGCTGGTCTGCTCTCCCGTTCCAATAGCAACTCCCACGCGGGCTGGGGTGCTGTCGACAAGACCAGTACCCTTGCACGTAGGGTGGGACGTCTTGGTCGCGGAAGTAGGAGCGATGATCGCAAACCTATTATATGCGATGACGAATTGGCTAGGAGAGATCCGTGATTTTAGTGACCAATCCGAACATTCATACACCAGGCCTATGAGTTCTATGGTAAAGCAGCTTCACCGGTGCATTGTTTTTCGATGCGTATGTAGGCGTAATATAATTGTTACTCTATCAATTACTAAAAGCCAATTATAATCAAACACCAATTGTTTTACCGATAAATTGATATTGATTTGTTAATGTATAAACTAGAATGACTTAAACTTACCCGATATTTCAAAGCAGTGAGTTTATCATACGATGATAATTTCTTAACACATCAAAAACACGTGTTCACGTTTGGTATTACATACACATATGCTTAGTCGTTTCGCTTTTGCTATTTGTAGTAAAGTATGTCCATCAGATTATTAGCATATACAAATACAGAAACATACTCAAGATATAGCACAAAGAAAAACCTCATCGCACATTTTTATACATGACATTTTCACTAACAAATCCTTTAACATGTTGTGAATAGGATTTTCCAATTATATTAATATAACGTGTATAGAATGGGTTGTAGGAGAATTTCAGGAAAACGCTTTTACAATACCTTAACAAATGGGATTGTAACGGGACAGCGTGAATGAGGAATAGATTATAGAATTTATTGTCTTTGTCTAGAGTGCCATCTTCCTTACACAAACTAACTACCATTACAGAGCGGTTAAATTATACGATACTAAAACTGTGTTTATATATTAACTATTTTCGCCCATGTTTTTTATCTTTTTGATAGAATGTATAACTTTTATTCAAACGTTATAAGTGTTGGTGTATGAGCTTCATGCGCTTTATATTGTTCCTATATTATTTTCTATTCATATTGAAACTTCTCCGCAGTGAAAACAAATATTTAAGGATTCTTTTTTTATTTAGTCTCTGTTATAATTCGTTAAAATGTTTAAAAGTAAAATTGTCACAGATGTCATATTTCAAAGAATTTATTATAGCACAATAATTTACACATAGTTGCTTCGTCATAATATACATATTATTAATTGTACTCACAAGTTATCAAATCGTTATGTTTATTATAGTCTATGTCTTATAAAAACCTACAGATATCAATATAATATTAAATACAATATAAACAATACACATTTAAAAGACAATACAAATATAACTAACCAAATAGATGCTACATGTACTTAGTATTTATAAAAACGTGTGTAGTTACAAAGAAATCTTTTTTTAGGAATTTTTGTTTTAGGAATGTTCACTGAAACAATTCAATTATAAATAAATGTTGTTGTATAGTCTTATGATAATGAATACGGTAAGATGTTGATGTGTAAATAAACAAATTGTAATCGTGGCTATATTGTTTTTATTTCGTGTGCCTTTGGTCTTATATTTGTGCATTTGGAAAATCATGGAAAAGTACAAATTTATATATAACTAGAAAAAATAAATAAATAAATAGAACAAACAATAATTGATATCACAATTCATAATAAGTATTTATTAACATAAATAAAAAATATTTTACAAACAAAAATATCATGAACAAAAATAGCATAACGATGCTGTTCCGGTTCCTCATTTTTTTTATAATTTATATAATAATAATTTGTAAATTTTACTATTTAATCGTAATGAGTCATTAATTGCACATAAATTATTGACCGTATTTAGTTTTATGTTATCTGTTACAAATGGGATACGCAGAGAGGAAGTTTTCTTATGGCTCAGACATTCAAAAATGTTCGAGAACATTCGATATATTTACAGCTAATATCTGAGAAATACTTAAATTTTAGGTTAAAAAAATATTACATGGGGTGTAGAAATGAATCTTATTTTTGTTATTTTGAACTAACGTAAGATTTATATATTTAAGATGTATTTGAAATGGAATGGATTATTTGACATTCGAATATGTATCTGTGAATATTCACGTATTCTAAACTATCATAATTATAATAGAACACAACAGATTATTAAAAAAAACTATGAATTCAAATATACAAGTCCATAGAAAAATCGTATATTAAATTGATTTTGCTAGGTATATAATCATGGTAGCTCATTGTAATTTGGCCTAAGCCAAAAGCGCAAGAGCATTTAAGGGCTTATGATGTCCAGGCCCCAGAAATAAGATGAGCTCTGAAAGCACTCGGTGCAATTATCTATATCGAGGGCATATCGGACGGTCTCCTTTGAGGCCACGTGCACAATTCCCGGCATCCCCCACGGTAACTGGACGCTGCGGTTTTTTCGGCGTATACCGCCGAATCGCTGCGTCCAGTTCATCGGGAAAGGACCCATCTCAAACCTTCTCTTAGCCGCAGCCCCCATGTGAAGTCATTGGGTTGGAGGGCTATGGCTCGCGAGCGGCTATTACAGAAATCGGAATATGATACAAACAGAAAAAAATACTATCTGTGTTGGGTTCTATAAAATATCCATATTGCATATAATTATTCTTATTAAAAATATCTAGTGTACAGAAATGGTCGGTTTACTGTTTTATTATATGTAAAGATAATTATTGTCGAAAAAATTTAAACTAAAGAGTATACTTATAATAGATATAATCCAAAGAGGTTATTTTGTCACGAACTCCGTATTTTTTTTTAATAAAAAGGCGGGAAATTTGGGTCTTTTATCCCATTAATTTGAAAATGTACCACAATTTTTTCCATTTGGTTACCACCTTTTTTAGTGAACAAATTTTTGTGCTTCCAATGATTGAGTACATTTTACAATATAGATAGGATTTGAATAATGAAGAATCATGATTGAATCATGATTATTATGTTTGTAAAATATTATTGGAATAAAAGCACGTCCTAATTATTCCCTAAATGGGTTAAAGAAACTTAAAAACGTAACATGTACATTAAGGACATGTCAATTTTCGCCGTAGAATTGTAAATACAGTTAGATTACAATTTCGCGAGTAAAAGTCCGAGATTGTAATTTGTCGACAATATGTGCACCTTGCTAACTAACGATTCAATGCACTATTTTTCGGTAAATGATAATCGAAAGATGTGAAACTGTTGATTTGCGAAATGGGCATTCAATATTTAGATTAGGTTAGTAGGTAGGTCTGGCTTTTTTAAACTTCATAGAAACAGACTCATGACATGAATCTGACATAATATATAAATAACTACTATGTATTCGCTTACAAAAACTATCGACATATTTCAATCTCGCGAGCTAAATTGTACAATCATACGGCGACATCTACATTATTTTAGATAATCTGATCAATGCATATTGGTTATCTATATAGTAAACCGCCTATCGAGTCCTTAATCTATTTATGAAATCAATAAAACAACCTTAATTTTAACTAGACATACAATAATCGCGAGTTCGACTCGTATATGTTAAATAAACTAACTAAATATCAAACATTTCCTGTTAAATTCTGTTTGCAAGAGAACTGGCAATTTTAACATTGATTCCACAAGACTACATTATAATTAGTATCCAGACCATGATATAGAAAATGCGAGCAAATACCTGGCCGATATTTAAGTCCCCCAATTTTCACACTGTGGATTGCCAAGAAGACATCATGGTACTAATCAACATAATACAGCAGTGTTACAAGATAGAAGAATTTGGACAAATTTAAGCAAAATGGTAGAAGTTCGAATGTAATAATATCATGTGTTAGTTTAGAAATAGTCTTTAACATGATGCACCTCAGAAACGACCTTATAGACATTTTATTACGATACAATTAATTGAAATTTGTTACAGTAAAGAAGCCACATAGAATGGATTTTAACACGGTTAAAATGGATTTTGTTAACACGGTTTTATTAGCTTCACCTGTAGGTTTGTATGTATTTGATTCCTTTTGATTCAATTTTACCCACTTTTAACGGGAAAATTGAATTATAATTTTGTACAGACTTAACAAGGATCATTTAATGATCGGAATAATGGGGAGTCTTATCTCCTATTCAGGATCGCCAGGATTAGGAAATAATTTCCTAACACATACTCTGTATAAGAGTAAGTGAGATAAAGTAGATATAAAGCGTGTTTATTTTACATTTTTAAACAATATTTACTTTTCAAGAAGAGTTTAATAAATATGGATGGAGAATTTTATTAGAGATCATACAGCCATGTGAGGGGCGACTTAATATTAGTTACCATCTTATATATGTTGTGGTAATCGCTCATCGATTCTCCATGCCAATTAATTATATGGCGCCATTTGGTGACCTGTCATTTTGACTTGTACGTTTATTCTATACTTTATAATCTATGGTTGGAAAAAAAAATAATTTATTTAGAGAGTACCTAATTATTTATTCTGTCAGTCTTATCTACGTATTCGGCCGATCTGCCAAGCGCTTGACGGCAATCGCTGCAATCGCTTGATAGTTTTTCTTCCCCATTGGAGCCAAAGGAATCCCGCTATGAGACAAATTATTGTTTCTATGTAGAAACCGTCTATTCGTACATTGCACGCCCCACCGTTGGTTTTGCATACCTGGTAAGGGAAAGCATCCAAAATTATTATAATAATCCTATAATACCTAAAGTTAATACTGGGAATAACATGATATTATATAGAATAAATCTTTCCTTTTTTATTTTGATACAAGTTTAGCAATAGGGCCAGAAAAATTCAACCACCAACACAATGAATTTTCATTATACGTTATGTAAATGCAAAAAAAAAAAAATCATCACGAAATTCAATATATAATTGTTATCCTACATTACGGTATAAAACCAATACTTTTCTGAACAAATATTACGTAGCAACAAGATTTGGTGAAACTCTTATAAACATCATTTTACCTACATGTTATATAGTAAAGATGTATTGTTACATCATTACTAACTTGCATAAATTAAGAAATTGCGTATAAAATCAGGAAAGGGCAACTTTGACACATACCTCAGTCTCCAACTCCGTAGCGCAAGTGTTATCGACCAACGACTCAGCGGTACAAGACCTGTACGTGAGCCGGTCCACGGCCCACAGAGCGAGCGTGTTGGGCCAATTCGTGCCCAGGTTGGACACAGTGTTCAGCAGCGTCATGTAGGTGCCGCCCACTAGCGGGTCCGACACTTTGGCGAAGAACGCCATTACAGCTACGAACATGCAGTAGAGGCATGTCTGGAAGAAACATGTTTAAATGGTTAGGGGTAGATACTTATCCATGGCATATTCTAAACGAAGCATTATCGCTATTTTTAATGGATTAAATACTGATAATTCATAAGAAATCGGAGTCAGAAATTCAATAAGTGAAAAAAAAAAATCCATAGAATGTATAACTAAGGATCGAAGTTAAAAGAAATGTAAGAGAATAGTAATTTTTAATAATATTTTGTCTATACAAAATGGTTTATTAAAACATGATAAATCAATAGAAACTCACCTGATGGAACACATACAAGCACATTAGTATAAAGAGGTAGAAGTACGATGGTCCCGAATTTCCGAGCAGACTCGGTGTGAGTGCTACTAAAGCTGCGGCTAACGGTCCGACTAAAAGTCGCAACGGAAACGCACGCAACCACAAGGAAAGTGGCTCTGGCCCAGTTGTGTGCTTGGCAAGGATCTGTGAATAGATATTGCGACATTTATGATATATATCCAATTGGAATGAAAAAAAAACAATGTTATATTAAATAAAATAAAAAAAATACTTGAAAACTTAAAGCTACTTTGGTGAAATCAAAAATCAATACACACCACCGGCATGATAATTTGTACAGGAACTAAAGGAACAGCTAATAACGCGAGATCCTCGCGTGGTACACCAGCTTCGACGAGTTTCAACCCAGACACTGCGTCACTTGCACAGAATCCAAGCTGAAATGAAATATTCGTATTGTTATAATCCAACATTATTTTTTCAGTTCTGTATGGAAACAGTTAAAACGGAATCCTATTATGATTTCGCTGCCCTTTTCTCTATCCCTCCAAATGTCACTAGACACAACTATCTCATGATCTATGACAGTTGTAATTTTCAGAGATTAATATATTTCTGTTGCTGTTATAATAACAAATAAAAAGAAGTAATATGGCAATGGTTGGTACGGTCATAAATTGGATGGGTGTGCAATTTTTTTGTCCGTCCGTCCGTCGAATCGCAATTGTATGATTTTTATTTATGAAAGGCCTGTGTAAGGAGTATAGATGAAGTATTTGTGTTTATAGGTAAAGATTAATTAAAAGAAGTATATGATAGATTTAGAGTTCAATGATTTTTTTTTAATAATCGCGGCCCACCCTGGGACCCATGGTATGGTTTACTTTATATAAAAGCCTTCCTTGTGTCTTAACAAAAAGGTTTCAAAAAATGGCCCAATCAGTAGAGCCACTCTCATGATTAACACTTTTGCATGTGGCAATTCCTTTTTGATGATATAGAAGATATAATATGCATAATTTATATATATATATATATATATATATATATATATATATATATATATATATATATATATATATATATATATATATACAGACATTGGAAATTGGTAACTTCATTAACTATTAAAAAATTAATTAAATAAAGTGATAAAAAATGTATGAGCAATAAAAGATTTAATGAGTCATGATTCATCAACATAAAATTTCTATTTTTCAATTTCAATTACTTTTTCACTTTATTATGTTTTGCTTTGAGTAAATAATTTCCTGACCAATTTTTCTGTGACTTAACACATTTGCTCATTTTTCTACAAATTATATTCTATAATTTACTCCATATTTAATATGAAATACATTACATAACTGGTTAATAGCATTCATTTACTGATAGCAATTTAACTAATGTCTTCTGAAAATGCCTGTTTAATAAGTCTCATAATTATTCAATGGACTTCTAAGAAAAGCAGGAATACAGATTTTTAAAAAACAAAATTTAAAATATGTCTCTTTTTTATTTTACTTTTTTAAGACAAAAAATGTGTTAAAAAGACAATATCAAACTTACTTTTGCAGTAAACAAAACAAGTGCCAAGGTCCGAACTGCGGGCAATTTGACAATTGTATATAACTGCTGGTATGCATTAACTATAACCTTCACGCCTTTCCCTTCATCATCATTAGAACTTTCAGTATCATTCTTCTCATGCTTAAGTAGTGCTATAAGAGTTGTAGTAGCTATGAACACCCAGCCCCAAAACAGTAGGAAACCAGCCAATGTAACAATACCAGTGTCCTCTGGTTCATATCTTAAATACTTATTGCAAAAGTATGGTGATTCTAGAGCCAGAAACAGCACATAGCCCAGAAAGAAACCTGCTGTTTGTCCTACTGTATTGCATGTAGATGCATGTCCAACATTACACCTGAAAAAATATATGAATAAAATTAAATAAATAATTTTCGTTACTTTTGAACATTAAGTAATATTGGTATTTAAAAACCGCTTAAATTTAAATTCACACTTATTATAATAAAGTTATAGCAATGTCAGAAAAATCAAATAAAATATTATATAATGAATAATAATATTTTTAATAGAGGTTGCATGGCATGCTCATGTGAAATATATAAAACAATTAATAAATTAACCTTTTCAGCATGGTCAAAGCCCATCCATCAACAGCAATATCTTGTGTTGCGGCCAGAAAGTTAAGAAATAAAAATGATATTGTCAACAATGTCATTGTTGGTGCTTTTTCTTCTGAACCAAGCCAATCTGTGATATTTCTTGACATGATTATCATCACAATCCCAATTAAATACTGTATAGGCACCAGCCATGTTTTTCTTCTTCCAAACTTGGGTAAGAAAAGAGCATCCACTATAGGAGCCCATAGTAATTTAACGCTAAATGGCCAATTTACAAAACTGAACTCAGCCTGAAAAAATATTTAATGAATAAGAGTTTTCTTAATGTCTTAATTTAATTTAAAAGTATATTTTTTAATTTAAAAATTACATACAGCTTTAAGTATCTACTGCAAAGGATTGATTAGTTGCACAGTAAAAATTTAATCATTATTAATAATTTGTGTTTATTAAATGACTTTTTTGTTAAATTCAATGTTATACACCATTGGTGATATGATTTAAAAAGTACCAAAAAGAAAATAATCATAACAGAAACTTACCTGTTGAGTGTAAGTTATACCGCGATTTTGTAGTAACATGGGTATTGCTCCAGCTAGACCTAACGGAATACCCTGTAGTGCATATAAGAATAATAATACTGCTATGTTCCATTCATCTCCTTTAATGTTACTTCTTTCGTTGTTTACATTGGAATCTCCATTTTCAAGTAATTGCTCTTTTTCGACTGTTTTCTTCCTGTTTGTCACCGACATTATAGCGCCGAGTAATGACTGAAAAACGTTATTTCATTTGAAACAATAAAAAATTGGCCACATATTTTAGTTGTATCTTGATCTTTTCCAATGTGTTAAATAAAAACCAACCTTAATTTTTAAAACTATTGTTATTCAATACAGATAATGATGAAAAACACGATTTTCTTCATAAGTAGTGACACTCGTATGAAAATTATTTACCACTCACGAAAGACCACGTACACGTTTACAGGCAAAACTGCTGATGTTTAATTATTGTCACAACACGGGTGCCAGGTAGACAGAATAGTACCGAACGTCCGAAGCATTAACCAAAGTGTATCATTCAATAGGTAGTTGTGATTCTACTAGAAATTAACTTTTCTAGTAGTATTAGAGCGAATTGTCTCTCCTGTCAATGTCATCACATGATCTCTCATTTGAAAAAGTCATTGTCAATGGCCTTTTTTAATGTGCCTGACCTAGGCTTTTGTCCTCAATTTCGCCTGCTGGTATCTAAGTAAAGTCGGCTACTAAAATACTGATAAGTTCGTAGATACCTAGTAGGACCTATCTAGATATCATGGACAATCCCGAGGTGTTGATTGTGGTAACTAGTATTTTTTATCGTTTAAGTACCTAGGCACTAAATGAATACTTTAAGTTAGGTTTAAGTGTTAATAAATACATGCCCCATTAAATAACATTTTGCACACCGTGTACAGTTTCATACACCTGGAATTGATTGATAGTTTATATGTCAATAATAACATTGTTGAAGCCCAACGATGTGATCTTCCCAACGATGGGGTCTTCTACCCGGATATTAAAGACAATTTTTTTATAATTTATTTGTAATAAATATTAGTAATTGGAAAGCGAAGACAATAGCAAAAAAGAATAATACATATAATAAATAAGTAGGGTCCGGGAAAGTTTGAGCAGTCTGACAAGCACCTATTAATTGTAATAGTTGGTACACAGTACGCCCATACGATTATGTTATCTGTGACC
The DNA here is from genome assembly GCF_012273895.1 of Zerene cesonia. Lineage (NCBI taxonomy): Eukaryota > Metazoa > Arthropoda > Insecta > Lepidoptera > Pieridae > Zerene > Zerene cesonia. The sequence goes on along the minus strand of NC_052113.1, from coordinate 2,359,379 downwards.
TGTGGTTCGCTTGTGAGTTGTGACATTTCATGTATTACACTGTAGTCTGTAATGACATTATAAATTTTATTATACACATTATAATAAAATAATTGTAAACACGGAAATTTTTTTAGAAGTTATAACTTATTACCTACACTAAATTTTTGAATTAAAGTATTAAAACTGCAATTAAACTCTTACTTTGGCGAATTATTTTCTAAATAAATATCAGGCTTTTTATACATTAATTCCTATACAACTTTAGTCTTATTGGTTATTATTATGAATATTCACTTTAACGAATAGCTAATCACTATATGAATATGATTCGTAATTGCTTTTTGCGCTGTGTATTGGATTCGCATGCGCCTATATCTTTGCCACATAAACTAGAGACAGTAGTGGGACGCAGCAAAATAACTAAGATAAAAGATCAGGCTTGCTCTCGGCAACAGCGTAAGTAAAAGAAACAATTCGAATATACACTCAAACTGCTATTCAATTTAATTAATTATGTAACGTAACAGTCATATGCATTTTTCTTTGTTTTCCTCTATTAGAATTGAATATAATTTATATTTATTTTCTAGTTAGTCTTACGGCGGATTGTGACCAATGTTTGGTTGAAGTGAAGCAAATAGGAATAAATCCGTCAGGTTTAGACGGTTTCGCATTGAAGAAGGATGGCGTTTATAAAATAAAACATGGAAGTAAATTAGAAATATTGTTAAACCAGTATATTCATGTAATTGAATTTGATCCACCTCCAGACGATTATGAAAAACCAAAATTAGGTATAAAACGTAAATCGAGCGAGACTCCGGACCACAAACGAAAGCTTATAAAAACAGAGATAGATATGGATGTAAAAGAATGTACAGAAAGCTATTGGGAAGATATTGACAAAGGTGAGGTTTATATCTATACAGCAAAAGGTGTGAAATCAAGTAGGAAAATAGCTGCATTTGATATGGATGGAACATTAATCAAAACAAAGTCTGGCAAAGTACATCCAGTAGATACAAATGACTGGCAGATCATTTTTCCCTGTGTGCCACACAAATTGGCGGAAAAACACAAGGATGGTTACAAAATTGTACTGTTAAGTAATCAATCACCCATCGGTAGTGGAAGAGTGAAAATAGAGGATTTTAAAAAAAAGATTGAGGGTGTGGTTGCAAAATTGGATGTACCTGCACAAGTTTACATAGCTACAGGAAAGGGATTTTTTAGAAAACCAGCTACTGGCATGTGGGATGTTCTTGCAGAGCAGGTAAGCATTGATATAATCTGTCTACTCACCTGTACTGTTTTTTAAAACAAGTTACTACAACTACAATTTATTATCAGATACTTATTTTAAACATTTTCTCTTAAGTTTTTTACTAAATACTCTCAATTTTTATTTCAGAAAAATGATGGTGTACCAATTGATATGCAAGCCAGTTTTTACTGTGGTGACGCAGCTGGGCGAAATGCAAACTGGGCTCCAGGAAAGAAGAAAGATCACTCCATGGCTGATATTCTTCTAGCAGAAAACCTTGGCCTCAAGTTCTTTACACCTGAACAATTCTTCTTAGGTCACTCCATTTCTAATGTGCCTATGAGTAGGCCAGAATTCATTCCAAAAGATGTAAAATCCGAACCATTTAATGAACAATTAATTAGCTCAGAACAAGAGGTAAAAATTGAATTTTTATTAAAAAAAGTTAATAAATAATCCCTAACAAAAACTGTACAGCATGATTAATTTTTACTTATAATGTATGCATGTAACAGGTGTT